>NW_009260770.1:2357673-2366968 GCF_000687185.1 Egretta garzetta
TCGGGGGCTGAGCTCTCGCCTACAGCAGCCTACGGTTGCTGATCTTCCTTGTCTTGACTGAGTATCGGTCGACAGCATCCGTTTTACGTAATACCCTGTGGGTGAGGGCATGATAGTTGCGATTTGGTGCATTTTGGGTGATAAGGCGTGATTATATACTGCTGGGCGAGGTTCAGCAAACCTGCGTGCAAAAATTCTGGTACTGCGGCTGTAGTTCAGTCTTTCAGCTTCGATGGGGTTAAGACAAAAATAAATAGGAGCTTAGTTACAGAGCTGACGTTCTGAGTTCAGAAGTATAGCTGAAAATTTGTATGTCTTGTCCCTTTGTAATTTTTTAAAAAATATGAACCCATTTTGCCTTATCATTCAGTAATGAATCATGAAGTTGCATTAGAATCCTTTAATATATATGTTAAAGAAGCTGTGTTTTAGTCAATTCTTCATAAAGTTTGAAGCCAATTACTTTTCCTTCTGTTTTCCTTTATATACTTCAAGATAAATATAGTAAAACTGTTTGGAGACAATTTTGATGTGAAAGGATATCAGCTCAATTAATACTTGATCTGAAAATGTTGCTTGATTTTTCTTTTTTAAATTCTCTTCCTTTTCAGCTCAGTGATGAAAATGAACAGTTAGTCAAGAAGTTGAAAAAACTACACATAAAAAATAAGGATCTGGAAAAGAATCTGGGTGAGATCCAAGACAAACTGCATCTGCAGCAGTTAATGCATGACTATGTCACAAGCAGAGAGTAAGAATTGTCAAACATTACTTATTGCAGCGAAAGAAGTGCAATGCTTCAGGACTTGTACCATGTTATTCTTTAGATAAACTAGGCCTTGTCTGTTCTGCATATTTTGAGGGACTGTATGAACAGGGTGGTGGGATGCCGAATGCCAGAGTTGTGTGAAGGAAGAAAAGGAAAGTTGGGACAACTTGGACAAAATTCATTGTTGAAGAAAATCAAGCATTTTTAATATCAATAAGTAGTACCCCTGCTTAGCCAACATGCTGTCCCTGTCTGACTGCAAAGAGTTTTAGGCTGTTTTGCCCACAAATAGTAGGAAGATGGTTAAATTGCATCAGTACTGTTTCAAAGGTTTGGAAACTGGGACCTTCAGACCTGAAAAACTATAGCACTAGTGCTTCAAAGAGTGTCCTGCCAGGATTTAAATACCTGTTTGCAAAAAAATTCAGGTTTAAATTTGGTGCGTTTATGATCCTGCATGGAAACATCTGTTGTCAAATCAAACTGAAAAGTAATTTAGCCTTTTTTGGTTGCTTTGTTGGATCCAATTAAAATTGTAAAATCTAATTTTATTAAGCTGTTGTGTTTGTTTCAATTAAGTGTTCAAGTTCAAACAGAAACCCATGTATGGCATAAGGGTGGATACAGCAAGGATCTTAATCTAGAGGGTGACAGTGTCAGGTGAGTTCTTGGAAACTGGTTCTTCACAGAATTAAACATTTTTCTCTGTGGGATGAAATTTGTTGTTCATGGTTAAATCAGCTGGATTTTTGCTTGCTGTTACAGAAGCTGCTTTCAGCCTCTGAAACAAGGGAAAATAAGTTTATTTACTTTTTAAAAGGAAATACAAAATCTTAGATTAATCTTGAAAATATCACCAAACAAAGAACAAAATGGATTTCTTTCTCAAATCTTTCACTGAGGAAGACTTGAATGAGCTAAGGAAGCTCCATGATGCGTGTGTGCACACACGTGATCTTTTTTGTAGATTTTTAACCTAGAATTATTATTTTGTAGGAGCCTTCTTAGCTCATTTTTATAGCTCAATTTTATATGTTATATAAAATTTATAGGCCATGACTGCTTTCAAAATAAGCCACACAAGTGATTCTAACTGAATTTAGAAGTGAGTTACGACTTACTCTAATTAAGTACCTAATTAGATGCTTGTACTGAAGAAGTCTGAGTTATTCTTTGAATGTAGTGCTGGACCTGCTTTGTATTAGGTTGCACGTAAATAACCTGACTTAGCTTTTTTCCCAGTATCTATTTGTGTGTTATTTTACAAAGCTGTTCTCTACTAGCATCGCTCATCCTGCTTGCAGTGTGTAGTCATGACTTAGTATGAATGCTGGCTCTTATTAGAATTCTTAATAAAATAGGAAAAATGTCTGTTCATATTCATCAGTTACGTTATGGGCCTGATATACGTAGACTGAACGCTATGAAATACTGTCGGAAATTAGTGTAGCAGAACTTGGTGCAAGGTATTATCAAAGGGAAAGATAATATCCTAAATCTGCTTATTTTACATTGATTTTACCCACTCATACTCACTTTCTTATAGATTTCATTCACTCATATCCACACACCCGCATACTTGGAAGTAATGACGTGCGTGCGTCCAAGTGGTCTGGCCAGGGTTGCTTGTGTGCAACATGGAGAGCTGTGGACGCCGCCTCATGAGTCCTCATCGTGGGTTCTTGATTGGTGGCCAGAAGTTAGTTTCTGGACAAGCTTTTTTATATCCATTAGGAGTGGTCTTTTGCTATTCCTGTTGTGCTAATGGGGAGAGGGGTGATACATGTGACATGTGTGACATGCTGCAAACTCACTGCCACCCTCCTGTGGCTAGTGTATAGGTCTTCCATCAATGCACTATTTGTACTGAGATTTAATCAGGGTTCAGCCATGTGGGCTGGATAAAAACAACGGGGTCCTCAGTCTGGCTGAGTGAAAGGGATTCTTTGCCATCGATACAGACCATTCTTTTAACCCTCGCTTTGCTGTTTTTTTCTGGTGCTTTCTGTGTTGCTGGTCATACTTCATTCACGCCTATCTTAAATATCTCTGTTACAAGTCTCTACAGTACAGCTACAGTCCAAGTGATCTCTATGGAGCATCTGTAATACTTTTGTCATAAAGGATGCACATTTTGTTGGCTTTCATATTTTACTGCAATTTATGCATTTCTTCTGTTTTAGACTACTTCAGATGTATAGTGATCTACAGAAACGTTACGTTAAAGAAATCAAAACAAACCAGGAGCAAAGTGAAGCAATTAAAAATCTCACTGTAAGTAGAATTTGAAGGAGATGGTATCAAATAGCCAAACATGAGCTTTTTAGTGAGACTGAAAAGTAATTCTTACACTTGTAAAATGAGACTATGTTTTTGTTTTTGTACTTATTTTTGTTTCCCATGCCACTGAGATAATGGAAAGTAGTCTGTAGTTCCCTTTGAAAGTGAACTCTGTCACTGGAATGTCTGTAACTGAAAGTTGTCTCCCCTTTCCTTGCTTTTTTCTTTACTGACCTACCTACCCCTCCTTCCAACTGTACATGCATCTCCCAACCTCTCTTGCACCAGCCCTGATGTTTTTCTGTATGTGTCATGAGCTGACTTAATTCAGAAATCAGCAGTCAGCTAGCCAAACAAAGGCAGATAGTCTTCCATCAGGTAGCGAGATCTGTTGGCTTGCTCTGCAAAGAGACTAGCATCATAACTGGAGCAAAGGTAGGGTTGCATGGCCAGGCGTGGTTCACAGAATCATAGAATACCAGGTTGGAAGGCACCTCAAGGATCACCTGGTCCAACCTTTCTAGGCAAGAGCACAGTCTGAATAAGATGGCCCAGCACCCTGTCCAGCTGTGTCTTGAAAGTGTCCAGTGAGGCGGAGTCAACCACTCCCCTGGGGAGATCGTTTCAATGGGTGACTGTTCTCATTGTGAAAAATTTCCCTCTCATGTTCAATAGGAATCTTCTCAGGATCAACCTGTACCCATTACCCCTTGTCTTTTCCATGTGACTCCTTGTGAAAAGGGAGTCTCCCATCTTCTTTGTAGCCACCCTTTAAATACTGGTACACTGTGATGAGATCACCTCTGAGCCTCCTTTTTTTCAAGGCTGAGCAAACCCAGTTCTCTCAGCCTGTCCTCATTAAAGAAGCTTCAAGTGGGTATGGTCTCTTTAGGCATTGATCAAGCATTACAGCTGACCGATCTAATTCATTTCCTCCTAGGACTCTGGAACATGTGCTTCATTTGTATGTAAATTAATATTCATTATGATTTGGATTATATGTACTTTTTCTTAGAAGTTGGCAATGTACATTAATACTGTCCTGCAAGCATGTGCTCAGTAACAGATTTTTTTCAAACCACTTTTGGTGTATGCAAAACTTCGTTTGCTGTATTTTTTTTTTCTCCTTTCAGACACTGTGGATGAATGCAGTTTTATGTCGTAATTGAAAGCTCTCAGTTTGCATTCAGGAATATTTCCATTTGTATTCAGTTGAACTGTGTTTTGTTCTATGCATTTTAAAAAAATTTTAGTTTCTTGACAGATTAAAATTCATGAGCTAGAGCATAATCTTCAAGAGCAGAGGCAAAGAATTGAGCAACTGGAACGTAAAAAGGTTTCTTGGAAAACTAGTGGTATTTCTGGAAAAAGAAGTCGAACCCCAGGGGGAGAAGTAACATCTCGCAGGGACATTTCTAAAGAGAAGGAATCCTGTTGCAGTAAATATTTAGGTAATGGTATGGCTAATTCTGATGATGTTCCTTCCAGTCTGCCCATCAGAGAGGAAGCATTTGATTTCTGATCCAGAGGCACACTCCAGCTTATTTCTTCTACTTCAATCAGCAGTATCTAAGATGTTTTCCATTTTTGAAAACCTGTTATGTAAAAATGGCATCCCATAGTCCATGTCCTATCTATGGATCCAGCCCTGCATTTGTTTGTGATAAAAATAAGTGTTTGCTGCTTTTCTCTTTTTCTGAAATTGCTATGTGGGTGTAATCCTGGGTTGGGAGTGCATGCCTGTATTTAGTACTATTTATTATTTATTCCAGTAAGCTGTATCTATGCAGATCTCTTAGTGATAATGTTTGCTGCTTCATTCTTTGGTTTTCAGACACTGGTACCAAAAGAATCTGGTTTTAGCCTTAAAATATGGGGTAAACCCAGACAATACTGGTTTGAGCATGTTCTTCCTCACATAAGTAAATCCACAGTTAAGGTGCAATCCTGTTCCCCTTCAAAGCATAAAAAAGAGATTGAAGAGATCATATAATGTAGGCATAATTTTCAGGAAATGTGCTGTCAGCAAGGGCTAGCGTGACCCTCTTGTAAATCAGAAAAAGGTAATCGAGGCATGTGATGTATGTTTTGTGGATTTTAAAGTAAAATAATCCCACATTCTAAGAATCTGCCAGATTCAGATTATCCAATTGACACATCCTGTTATCTTTCATAGTACCTGGGAGTGTGCTGGGCTGATTCTTAAGAATAAATCACTTTATGGAAAAGGTACTTTAAAAAGCTGAACCATAATTTTCTAGTATCACAAAACGTAGGCAGCTCTTTAACTGTAATATGATTCATATGAGGAGGAGGTTGACTGTAATGGTTGAAGTCAATTTTTTTTTTTTTTTAATTTGAATATAGAGCTATTGTTGAAGGAGATTAAAAAGCTGAAGAAAGAAAATGAAAAGCTGTCTACAGAAAGGAGAGCACTAAAAAATGAATTAGCTGGATTAGACGAGGTAATTTATTTAAGGAAAAGTTTAAGAATAGGTGATTTTTGAAAAACTAACTTTTCTGCCTGAACCGAAACTTGTCTTTAGGCTGAACATCATGCTGTTATCAAGCAAAATACATGAAAAAAAATCAATTTATAGCATTTTGAGAAAGAAATGGAAATGAATGACTCCTTGAAACATTAATGTCCTACAGTACTGCTTGGCCAAGGAAGAGGAATAATGCAAATTTTTTTTACAGCTGCGGATTTGCTTGTGGATTTTTTTTTTTTTAATATTTGGGCAATTTAGTTTCTTTCATGAGAGATTGTTTGGCTCAGGTTGTTATGACATTAAAAATTGTAACTGCTGGTAACAGTCTTAATTCCTTTGAACAGACATTTGCAGAGATAATAAACATTTTTTTTTGAATGATCACTTCTATTACCTCATGATGTCAGTGAGAGGAAAACTACGTTCTTTTGAACTTAAACATATCAAAGTTATGGCTCTGACAGAACTCTAAGCTTAGGGGGGGCACTGGGGAGGGCTTTGAAGTTTTCATGATACATTGGTAGGTGTAGAAAGTAAAAGCGTGAAAATTTGGAAATTCTTGAAATTATGTGAGCAGATGAAGAGATCTTACCTAGCTATAGAGGACTCAGTTTAATGTACTGACCTAAGATTTTTATTTTCAGCAACAAACTTGTTTAAACTTGTTTGGTTTTGTTTGTTTTTCAAATCTTGTGTTGGAGGGTTTTTTTGAGAATCTGTTTTCTTACCTTGCCATTCTTTCTCACAAGCTAAATAATATTACACTAGCTTTCGTTACAGGGGCAACAGTGAAACATAGGGATAGTTCATTAGTTGTGAAACTTGTAGAACATTGAGCCAGTGTGAGTTATAGATCCCCATGTTTGGGAACTAGGGACAACTTGTGGCTAAAAGTTTCACCTTATAGAAGAGAAATATATAAATCTGAGGTTATGGCTTTTTGTCGGTGACCCTTTTTTAGGTAGTTTTAAGTCACTGTATGTTATTTAAGATGTATGTAGCTGTTCATTAAAAAAAGTCAGAAGAATAGGCAGGAGAAGATGTCAAATGTAGATGGATATAAGTAGATACAGTGTTCCTCTGGTAGATAGGACTTCCCAAGGTTGATGAAATTAAGTCTTGGGCGGTTACACTCTGCTTGCTGTCCTTGTATTCCCCAGCAACTTCTGACTTCACTTACAAAGGATCAGAATTGCTCAATAGATTGAGGTGCAGGAGCTGAACAAAGCATAGTTCCATTTGAGCTGTGGGCCATCGATATTTTTGATGAATGAAGTTTATTTCTACAAAGCTGAATTTATCTCCTAGTTGAATTAGGTATAGCTAGAACTACTTGCTAGGTTATGCAGTCTAGGATTGTATAATTACAAAAGGATCAATATGAGAGAGTGAAACCACATAGGCTGACATTAAGTAAGTTCAACAGGACTTGCTTTTTATGGCTTTCTTATTGGACTGCCTCTTTACGTTCTGTGTAGCCTTACATGGTGCTCTTTTTCATTCCCTCCTTTCTTGTAAATTGCTTTTATCTGAGCCAGTTGAACCTGTTGGGCAGTGGGGTACATTTTAGGCTCTGTCAACTTTAATGCATCATAAATCTTACCCTTTTGAATATGAAAATTAAACTTTTTAACATAGTGTAGTCATAAATAATAGATCCTATTCTGAAGTAGGACATTTGTTAACAAAATGTAGTTGTACTTAAAGTTCTAAATGGATACTAGCAATTTACAAAGCAGTTAAGGTCTAAAAATTTTGTCTTTCTACGTCTGAATCTGGTATCCATTTTTCCATCTTTAACTCTTTGGTATTGACTTCTTCAAATGCTAGCATCATCGTCCTCAGTTTACTTTCCTCGTCTCTCTCCTTGCTTGTTGTCCCTTTTTTTATAATCTTGCAACTTTCAGATCTTCAGAGTTAATGGGGTGTTACCTGCTACTGGCTGACTTCAGCACTTACAGCTGTCTTTTTGCGCAGATGAGTTTGACATTATTCCCTTGTCATTTTGTACTGTTGTTTTATAGCATTCTGATAAATCAACATGTTTTTCCTTCTTTTAATTCATCTTTCCTATTATTAGTCTGTATTTCAGGCTCTAGTATAACTTGAATTCTGCTTGCATTGTGTGTTCAGGGCAAAGTTTTAAGTTATGTAAGGTTATAGCTGACTGATGCATCTTGCTGTAGCTGTGTTTGCATAACTCAACCATATATTAATGAAAATATAGAAAGTGTCTTTGAACTTGGGAACAACTGAAATGCTGATTAGCTCTTGTTGAGAATGTGTTTGAAAGAAACTTTAAGGTGAATATTTTTGGGTTTTTCTAGGATTTCTTTGAAGAGGTAGAAGATCTAAAGCATGCTGTACAGGAATCTGTGAAACTGAATAATCAGTATGAAAAGTGCTTGAAACAAATAAGTGTAATGTATGGGCTTCCTTTTACAACACATTTGTAGCTACTGATTGATTTAATGGCAAGTAGATTTTCCACATGTTTTTATACTACCACAACATTTAAACTTACTGTGGCTTATGTAGTACCACATTTGGATAATATTACGGATTCAATAATATGATCTCAATATGACAAGCTGCTCTGAAATGTTTTTGTTTTGTGCCTTTGATTTTTGTTTTTGCGTTTTTTAAATAAACTGTGGTCTGTATAACTTCAACTAAGCTTCAAAACCTCTTTCACGCTCGTAGAATACATTCATTGCAGGAGCGGTTGTGAGTATTTATGGGAATGTGATAAAATCTTTGTATTTTGATTTGAAGAATTTCCCAATTTATCCTTTCCTGTAAACTATATAAAATCAAAGTAGCTCTGTAGATTTGGCAGTCTTTATGAATTTCAGCCCTAAGGATGTGCCATTGCAGACAGAAATTAATTCTGTCATTAAATTATTACAAAGGCATTTCTTAAAAGAAAAACGCTAAAACTCTACTTTGAGGTTTTTCTTTAATCACAACAATAAATTAAAATTTGTGGATGAAGAAAGGATGAAGGGTTTAGCACTGGAAAGAGTAAAGAAAGGTGGGTCAGAGAGTTGTCTTGCAGTGTCAAAACAAGAATTCATCAGAAGCTCTTATTTGGTTGAAGAGTGAGGTATTTGAAGAGCTCTCGTATTTGAAGTGCTGAAAGGAAACTGGAGTGCGGGGAGTCGCAGTTCACAAGGTAGAAATGTTGCCTTGCTTCAGAGAGAGGGAGCTGGGAATGATAAGAGGCAGCTCCCGGTTGGATGTGTGCCTTGCAGAAGGGAAACCTTGCGAGCTTTGGACCTGAACTTGTTTGTAACTACATTTCACAAAAGTTTAACATGGTTACATTATAGAGCTATATTTGTCTGGAAGTTGTAAATCTGTACCTTTGTGACATGGTGATGGGAGAACTGAGTGAAAACTTCATGACGAGGTTAGAAATACTAAGCTTACTTACAACCCAATACAACTTCTTTAGCTTAATAAAAATATTTGCGTGCTCATAAGGGATAGGACTTGGAGTAGGATTAGGACTCTTGTATCCCACTTCGTTTGTTAGGATGGCTTTATGTAGTTGTAAATTAATAAATAAATTGGCCTTAAAGCATATGAGGTGTTTGGAGTTACATAGTCATTAAGAGAGAGGGCAAAGCCCCAGAACTACTTGCTTCCTGGTCTGGCTACAGACCGTTGCATCAGGTTTCCCTTGTTTTATTCTTGGCTCACTTGTAAATGAAATCTGAGTCACATTCTGAAGAGAAATGCAAAAGGGAAA
>NW_009260770.1:2367006-2371176 GCF_000687185.1 Egretta garzetta
AACTTGATGGATAGGAAGAATAACATGTATGATGGAAGTATTGTAAGTGCAAAAATGTATCTAATAGTTGTTAGTAAGCAAAATAAACGTGAATGCTGGAGAAGGAAAGCATCAGCTTTTTTTTTTTTTTTTTTTTTTTTTTGAGTGCTAGTCACTTGAGCATTTCTTTTTCCACACTTCTGTGGTATAAAGTTATACTTCTGTGGTATAAAGTTATGCTTCTAGCATGTTTAAACTTTGGTGGTGTTAAATGAATGAGTAATTGTCCTCATCCATACACTGATTTGTTGTGCAGAATGGTTCCTAAAAGATGTAGATGAGGAAAAGTTGAAGGTCATTTCTCCCCTGCCTAAAGGATACGTACATTGACTGAATACAAAATTGTTGCGAGTAGCAGAATTTTGCTGTTTGCCAGCTACTGAAGATCAGAGTTTTCCATTATAGAGTATGTTCTCTGCCCAAACAACTGAAAATAATTAATATGATCAAAATACTGTTCTCACCTTTATGATGAGCTTTTAAAACTTTTAAAAATCAGTTTTGCATCAGGCCCCTCCCATATACTTAGAACAAGAAACAGGGAGAAATCTTTCAGTCTTTTGTCGTAACTGAGATCCTCAAGGTCTAGTAAGAAACCAGACCCTAGTCCAATCGTAATAATCAGCCACGCGAGGAGGAGGAGGAGTAGTAGCAGCAATGTGCAGTCCTACAGTGACATGCTGAGCCACAGCTCCATCTTGCAGTGTGTGTGCAGTCTGACAGCATTATTTTTGACCTTGCCATCACGTGTGAGAGGATGTGGCTCCTCCGGTCCTCTGGTACCCGTATGCGAGGTTGGGATTACTACTGCACATGCCCAGTTTCCGGTTAAACTGCTTTTGCTTTGGTGTGCAGAGGTGTGCAGCCACAGTCCTGAGCAAACTGTTCAGCTGGGACGCGAGCAGCCGTGGGCTGGCAGGTGGCAGAGTGAGGTAGGCAGGGATTTCTGGTGGCCAGTATAGGAGTTGTTTTTCAGCTCATTCTGCATTGCTGACTTTCTGTGATTATTTTTTTTTTTTCCTCTTTTCTTTTTTCTTTCACTATCAGGAAAGCTGGAAATGTAGGGTGCAGATGGGAGTCCCCTGGCATCTTCCAAATCTGTTGTGCAACTCCCAAAACAGTAACAGCAGCAGAAACGCTGGGACAGGGAACGTGTGTAGAAATGACTGGCTCTGTGGTTTTGATTGTGTCAGTTGCTGCTTGTGACTTAAAAACAGCAGGTTTGACTATTTTTCATTTCTACTAACTGCAGGTTTTGGTTGGGGTTTTTTTTGCCATTTGTTGGGATCATTTTACTTCTGAAGATCTGATTTTATTTTTTTACTTTTACACTGATCTGTAATACTGTCTTTTCGCTGCAGCTCTGTAGCTGTTTGGACACCTTCTGAAGAAATTTGATGTGTGAAAAATGATGTAATGAAAAGCTTCTAGAGAATGCATAGGTATTGATAGCAAAATGACAGCTGTTACTTGTTTTAAGCTTTGTGTAGGTTGTAAATAAGCAGAGTCATAGGGTTTTGGGGTTTATAGTATTTTTTTTTTGACATGCCTAATGCAAGTTAAACAACTTACTGACATTTTCTGTTCAAATTAATGCTATTTTTGTTGGAAAAGGAGACTATCTGGGACTACGAAAGTCTACTACCAAATTCTGGGGTAGGTGCAGTTTGTGCAGGATAAGGCCGTATGAATTTGTGTGCTTAGTTAAGAATTGACCGGTCTTTTGTCCTTGTTGCTGTGTCTGTTGAACAGCTGTTTCTGCTTTTATCTTGCCATGTTGTGAGATGTACAAATGAGATCTTGTTGATTTTTGTTGCTAGTTAAAGTGCAGATGAGATTAATATTAAACAAGTTAATCAGCCTTTATGTGTAGTTCTTCCCTGTTGTGAAATTGTGACATGTGGCCAGCAACTTTCTCCTGCTAAACTACATTTAGATAAAACTAAATTGCATGCAATTAAGTAGTAGTCATGTTAACGTTAAATAACGCATATTAGAAATATTACATGATGCAGGCTAACAGTTCTTTGTCTTGAATAAGTACTTTGTAGTGGTGACACGGGAAGCTTGTGTTTGAAAATAAGTGGCTATTATCAAATAGAGGTTTTGGTTGGAAAAATAAGATAATAATCACATGTCAGTTTTCAATTTCCATGAGACATCGATCAGATAGTCCAGGGCATAGGGCAGTAAAGCAATTGAAGCTTTGTTCTGTGTTCTGCATGTAACTGAGATCATGATTTTAGAAGAAATCCACTAATTTTCTGTGGTTCTGTAATTGTGTCCTAAGATTCCTAATATTTAGCATCTAAATAGTCAAAGGTACTGAGTATTTGCAGTTCTAACCAGATTTAGTCAATTCAAATTAATGTTGACTGCTAATCGCTGTCTGAGTACTGTGCTCTGTAATTGCTAACATCCTGGATGTTAGTCCCATGTTAGAATTTTTCTGTTGTAGAAAGCAAAATTGCAGTCCCATTCTTGGGCACGGACAAGACTTTTCTTTGTGGATTTCTCTAGAAGTTTGTTCGTGAGCATGTGAGGAAATACCTTCACAGCTCTCCTGCACTCCCTTTTACTGTGACCATGCTGCACTGTTTACCTTTAAGCAGTGGGTCTTTCAGACATGCAGTGCTTTTCAGACTAAAACCCACAGGGGTTATGTGTGGAACCTAAGTGATTTTACTTGAAAGTAAGGCTGGTATCGCTGTCCTCTCGGGTGGGATACTTGTTTCTTGTGGGCACTACTGACACTTCTGCCAAGGACTGCAGAAGAAACAGAGCTGTGAAAGTGTGGTATTTCCTCCTTACACCAGGAATAATGAGTTTCTGTTAAACGCCTGTAAACAAGTGAAACACTCCTAGAGTCGTTTAGGTTGGAAAAGACCTTTAAGATCATCAAGTCCAGGCATCCTTAACCTAACACTGCCATTCCACCACTAAACCATGCCCCTAAGCACCTCTTAGACTACCTGTCTTTTAAATACCTCCAGGGGTGGGGACTCTTCCCTGGGCAGCCTGTTCCAATGCTTGAAACCCCTTTTGGTGAAAAAATTTTTCCTTATGTCCAACCTAAACCTGCCCTGGCGCAACTTGAGGCCATTTCCTCTTGTCCTATGGACCACTACCAGGGAGAAGAGACCGACCCCCACCTCGCTACAACCTCCTTTCATGCAGTTGTAGAGGGAATCAATGGGCCCTGTTACAATTGTGGCTTATCAGAGTGAAGACATTTGTTTTGGATTAGCTTTTAAGGTGGCAGAAAATAATATTGTGGTTTCAAAAGGGGTAAGTTCTCTGTTTGGGTTGCAAACTATCCAAGGTGGAAGAAATCAGTAAATACAGTAAGCTTACCACCTTAGGCTCATTTTCCCACATTTCTCTTCAGCTGTAGCACAGTTTCTGTTTCGGAGGCTTACATGTTGCTTGTTTTCCCCTTGTCAGAAATGAAGCAGTGTTAACTAGTCGTGTATCTGTGCCTGTGTTCCTGGAAAGCTCTGGTAAACTTGTTCTGGGGTAGTAAAGTGCTTTTGGTTCTTGGAGATTATTGTACTGAGCCATATTAAAGGTGGTAATTGCATTGATTTGGTGTACTGATGTTAAGTGACTTGTGCCAGAAAGTGGTTGCACATGGCATTGCAGTGGTCAGGATGGTATGGATCCTAATGTTTGTGGTTTTTTTTGTTTTTTTGGTTTTTTTTTTTTTATTGCTCCTGTTCAAGCTAAGCCCTGTCTTTACCTACCTTTGACCCCTACTCACAGTGTTTTCACTGTATAGTTTTAAAAAAAGCATCATGCACCAAGATCCTGGCTGGCTTCAAACCAGTTGCCTTGGTCCTGGTAGGAGAGAGCACAGTCCTATGCTCAGCAACATGGCCGTCTGCATGCCTGAAGGAGATGACCCAAGCTTTCTTTTTAGGCCAATTACGTATTTCCACATCTTTCAGGGTGACAAAAAGCTAACTCTGTAGGCTTTACGTGGTAGCTTTTCACAGGGAATGCTGGCTTAATGAATATTTTATTTTGTATTTTCTCCACAGGGATTTTGTACCGATATGAAGCCCAAGGCGATTCTTTGACTAGCCCCTACCATTTTCACCTGAGAGCGGAGAACTGAGCCATTGGGAAAGA
>NW_009260770.1:2371231-2375996 GCF_000687185.1 Egretta garzetta
GTGCTTTGTCAGCTCAGTGTTAATATTTTGTGAATTTTTAATTTATTATGTGGTAATTTTTCAATGTCGATGGCCGGAAGTGAAAGGTGGAGCTCACCTAGGTAAAAAAGAGACTTCAACTTCAGTCCTCAAGGCCATAATTTTAGCCGATACTCACCTACTTGGTGAAATCAAAGGACATTGGCTTGATAAGCTAAGAAGGTAATAATTAATTTTTTTGGAATAATCTCATTCCTGGTTTTAGAGTTTTTAATAGTAGCTAATGGGACAGCTGTTTAAAACCTTTGTTGTGGTACTTAGAAGAAACGTGCGTGCTGCCTCTGACTTGCCTATCTGGATCTGCACTGGACAGTAAACCAGTGTTGACAGGTTAATGATTGGGCAGGGCAGCCTTGAATGTTCAGGTCGGATGTGGGTGAAGATGCCCGAGCATTTTCCATGGGTCAGACATCTTTTTCCCATACGTAACTCTTCTATAGAATGCTTTACAAATGAGCCAGGTAACTTGGACGTCCCGATAGTTCAATCCTTTAGTTGCAGAGATAAGGGAGCTGGTGAAGTGTAGTCCCTGTAGTAGAAGAATCTGAGGCAAAATCACATTTAAAAACAAAGATATCCTATGCCTACAAAACCATGCTTCTGTGAGTCTAAAGGAAGGAAAAGCAGAATGCTGAAAGTACTAATTCTGCCATATGAACATTACAAGCTTCCGTTGCAGAAACAATAGCATAGTAAAACATGTGCAATAATTCACTGTTCTAATTAATTGCTGTTTAATGGGATTGTAATGAAAAATAAGTAAGCTGGTATTACTTCTTGCATGAGTTGGTCCCGACTGCGTTGTGGTGGAATTACCCACCAGATAAGATGCACCTATTGTACTACTTAAACATGATTTCTAAGTATGTAATTTGAATTTCACATTAGCGCTTTCAGTGTGTAGGAGCCATCTTCCTGTTCCTGCCAGGCTGTTATTTGGAGTGGAGGATCCAGAAGTTAGGCAGTGATGATGGGGTATGTATTTTCCTTTCAGGGAATGGCAGATGGAGAGATCTTTCCAAACTGCCTTATGGTTACTGCAGCCAGATATGGTTTTTATTCTGGGAGATGTCTTTGATGAAGGAAAATGGAGCTCACCTCAGGTATGACATCAACAGCTGTCTTATTTCAAAAAAATGAGGATTTCTTGAAGGAAATGGATGGCAGAAGGCGGCAGACTAGGTACGCAGGGCCTTGTTTAATGTTAACATAATTGTCCTACTGGTGGAATTTCTGGTGTTTTAGTTAAGAGTTGAAATGTTGTGATTCTTCTTCATTTTTGGTAGTATCTTGGCACTTTTTCCCCCTCATATAAAACTTACAAAATGTAAACATCTCGCTGAGTGTGTGCTTCTGTATTATGTACTAGTGGTCTCTTTTGATACTGTCGAACAGCGTGAATTTCTCCCATTTATTTTTTTTCATGCAGGCGTGGGCAGATGATGTCAGGAGATTTCAGAAAATGTTTAAGTATCCAGTTTCTACTGAGCTAGTGGTTATCGTTGGGAATCATGACATTGGATTTCATTACGAGTAAGTCTTATCAGTGAAAGGAGCGTGCAAGTGTCAAGAATGAACATTGGCGTGCATACAGTAACTGGTTTTGTGTCTGAGTGGCCTCTTGCGTCTTTATACAGTAAGTTTTTGATCCTGACCAAATTAGAAGGGATTGGAAATTGGAGCAGGATCTTACACTGTACCCATCTGTGCATGGTGCACCCTAAGAATACATTTTGGAACAGTTTTTCTGGCTACTTTTGTGCTTCTCTGAGCACGTGTGAAGCTGTTCAGAGCTGGTCTTTCTGCACTGGCAAAGAAGTCTTGACGCTGCTTTTCCTTGCGTTGGGCCTCTTGTGTGAGCACGTTCCCTTGCCCATTATCTCGGCACAGAGGAGCCGAGATGTATGTGCCCTCGCTGGGCTGTGGTGCACGACGGCTCCGATGGCTCTGCTTACACCGATGTGGCGGGGACAGGGGCAGAGCACGCGGTGGGTCTCGGAGCATCCCCATGAGTTCGCTGGATCAATGTGATGTGGTCTTGATAATGGAGCAGCGAGCTGCACAAACGGTCTACAAATGGTAAAGCAAGTGTGTCGGATGATTTACAATGCCGGTTTCTTACCGGAGATGTATTTTTGCTCTGTGACACAGAATGACGACTTACAAGGTAAATCGATTTGAAAAGGTTTTCAACTTTACTTCAGGGAAGCTGATAACTCGAAAAGGAATAAAGTGAGTATATATATATATATTTTTTTTTTTTTCAATGTTTAGAGTGGTGATTACTGAGCTAGCAGATCTGAGTGATGAAAACTGAGAATTGGAAGTGGAATTTCTAATGAAATAGTATGGGAATGCTTAACTTCGAGCCTATTTTTTTTTTTTTTTTTAAACTTTGTATCTAGCTTGTAATGTGTTAAAGATCAAACACTTTGTACAATCCTGTAGTCTGATGTGGAGTGGAAGCTGTACTTTGAGCTAGGTGAATTGGAACAGTTTCCTTTTAAATGGAAAAGTACCATGGGGTCAGATTCAAATTCTCTGGTTTGCCTTTTTACTTCCTTACAGCTGGTAATGACCCATGGCTGTAAACGTAATAGAAGAATAGGATTCAGTAAAGAAACACAAACAAACCCCCTCCGTGCTTACAAGTTAAGAGTTTCATTAATTTTAATAACTTCTTCAGTCTGCGGGACTTAACTGCTGTTTGAGGAATTTGGGAACGCCGCAGTTGCTTGTTCACGGTTTTTCCACAGGGTGGGGTAATAAGGCACAAGCTGGTTTTGGCTTAGGGCAGACCTCGCTACAGAGCTTGTTCTCCCAGTCGTGTGTCTGTGGCTGCAGTTGTCTGCCGTGTCCCCTTTTGTTACTTGTAGAGACCACCCAGGAACCCAGCGAAGGAAAGCAGTTGTGGGTTTGTGGAAAGGCATTTGAACCTCCGATACGCGAAGGGAAGCCCCACTGCCACTCTGCATTTGGCACGTATGCCGGCAGGCTATAACCGCTCATGCAAATGTAAAATTCAAAACCTACACGTTTACACTGGTTCCCTTAATCAAGCAAACAAGAAAAATAATCTGAAAAGTTCTAGGAATGGTGTGTGTCTTTTTTTAGGACGATCTATCGGCTTCATGAACGCTCAGGGTAATGCTGTTGTTCGTCGTGCAGATGTGGGGTCCTCTAGATATATATTTCAGCTTTTTTAAAAAAACAGCTATTAAGGAATATCTCCATGTCCCCTTTGATAAAACAGCACAGCAGAATTCTTACGTGCAGTTGCAGGTTGTACGCCTAGTATCATATTCATGAACTGAAATGAGCTGCATTACTAATGAAATGTTCCTGGATAAACTGTTTTATAACATATCTATGGTATAAAAGCAGCTTAGTTTGACAAAAGAGAATTAATTTCTTTTGATTTTGACCAGTATCTCTTAAGTGGAGGCATTTGGCTCATTTATGTCCGTAAAACGGACTGGGAATGTATCTCTTGAGTCCTGAATGAGTGACTAAATAGGTATGAATCTTGTGGCAGAAGTTCAAAGTTGATTTGAAATCTACAGGGAAATCTTTTTCTGAAATAAATAAAATCCTGGCTTTTGTGTGAGAGACCACAAAGTATGAAACTAAGCTCCTTCAGGGTAGCCAGCCAAATGCAGTTTTGCTTTTCAGTTGTTCTGAAAAAATAAATTGTTTAAAATTATGTCTCTGAGGTCTAAAACCTGTGTAGGGAGGGAAACAAGTTCTCCTTTCCCTCCGAATTCAGCTTAGTGGGGCTTCTACCATTCCCCTAGAATCCCGGTTTTAAGTACCCATTATAATATAAAAAAAAAAACCAAACCCACCACCTTGACGTGTAAGGATGAAGCATAGCATGCAGTATATTGTGCAACCTAATTAATAACTGATTATAAAGCAGCCTACCAGGCAGAGAGGCAGCTACAGTAGGGGTACTCAAGAGGATTTGGAGCCCGCGATGTCGGAAGCTGTTCACGTTCTGCTGAGCTGTGTCCAACGTTGGAAAGCTCGCGTTTTGTAAAACGAAGTTTACCCCTCACACGTGCGTGAATAGTGGCTGTTTTCCTGTCCCCCCCACTTCCCTTCCCTTTGCCCGCTCCCTGCTCTTTTCCAGCTTTGTCGTAGTGAACAGCGTCGCCATGGAGGGGGACGGCTGTGCTGTCTGCCGTACCTCAGAGGCAAAGCTCGTGGCGCTTTCTCACAGGCTGAACTGCTCCCAGCAGGTAAGAGTTTATTAAAGATCTGACTACAGCCAGCAACTCGGCTGCTGCGAGGGGAAGACTGATACTGCAGCAATAGTTGGGATGTAGCCAAGACTCTCCTGAAAAAAATCTGCTTCCAGTCCGTATTGCGACTTGTTAGCAAACCCTGCTTCTCCTCATTTGCCTCTTCCCATTTTTACATAACTATTAACTGTGTTGCTCTGTGTTAAATGGTGTTAACTTCCTTGTCAGCACTGCCAAGGCATGGCAGGAGAGGTTCTGTAACCCTCCCTTTGACTTAAGACACGTAATAACCCCTGCATTTGTATTTATGCGTATCGTTCTGTTCTGTATCCTCCGAGCTAGCCTGTTCTCTCAGTTCCCCGATTCTACTGCAGCCCTGTCTCGATAGCCTAGTAATGTTCCAATTGCAGTATTTTGTCATCAAATCCAGCTGCTGCTTGCATTTCCTTCCCCTTCCCTTTTTCACAGGCTGGGGGGGCCGC
>NW_009260770.1:2376692-2377290 GCF_000687185.1 Egretta garzetta
GGGCTGCCCGCACGGCAGGCAGCGTGACTGACCGGCCTGGCAGGCCATCAGGAAACCGGCTCCCAGTGGAAAAATTGCAAGGCTGTCACCACTTGCTCTCGCGGGCTGCCCTACATCATCTTTTGCCTTGTTTGTGCAGTGAGATTCTGCTGTTGCTTTCTGCAACTGTATTTACAGCACACACAGAAAGGGGAATTAAAGCGTTTCCCCTTCCGCCCGCAGTAGGCTCTTGAAAGTTTGCACAGGGGACAGCATTTAAGCACCGTGCTCTGAGCCGATACCGCTTTTTGCAAAAAACCAAACCCAGAAAAAACCCCAACCCCTCAAAACCTAGCGGGTGTTTAATTCCCTTCCCCACCCCTGTGGCACACACAGGTGAAGACAATACGCATGGGTTGATTTTATTCGCAGAAACCCAGTCATTCCAACAAAAGGTGCAGTGATGTGGAAAAGCTTCCAGCTTCGGAACCCATCCTTTTACAGGTGTGTGAGAGGCGAGGCGAGGTTTTTGTCTGTTCGTTACTGTTCCAGAAAGGCCGGATCGTTAACCGCCCATCCTTGCCTTGAATGTCTCCCAGCATTACCCTCTCTACCGGAA
>NW_009260770.1:2377356-2400560 GCF_000687185.1 Egretta garzetta
GACTAAAAAATTTCTGAAAGGGTGTTGGCAGAGACGAACAGACCACAGCTGCTCCCGCTTTAATGAGGCCTTTGAGAGGCTGCTTGTTAGAGCTGCTCCCCTGAGGATCGTGGCGATCGCGGCCGCGGTTCTGCCAGGCTTCCCAGGTACAGGCCGTAAGTCCCGGCGCTCTTAAGCCTGCGCAGTGCTGTAAGCTCCGGTTTGGCATTTTGTACTTTACGTACGGCGTAGCTTATTGACAAACCTAGCAGGAAGCCACTGTTCCCCAGCACTTTGAAAGCACTGCTTCTGCTGAATTAGTGCCTACAAGAAAACGTAAAGTCAAACCATTCCATAAAAATCTGATGGTGGGGATTTGTTTCCTTCCGTGCAAATGTCTTCACTCAAGATGGGTAGTGTGAGATTCTCCCTTAGAAAAGAAAGAGCAAAGCCTTGCTTTCCTAAAGCCAAGGTTTTTCTGCCTGTGGTGTCAACAGCATGCTAGTGCCTTTGTTCTTCTGGTTTGTGTGGCCCCAAAACGTATTTGGGATGAGGGCCAGATGGGTGTGATTAATGTTACAGTAGCAACACACGTCTTATTGGGAAACAGAAGTTTACTCAAAACACTTTCTAAGAATTAGATTTGCCGTCATTTCATTCTGTTAGAAGGGGGGAAAAAAAGGGGGTTTAAGCTCAATTTCTTTTTAGTTATGACTTAATTTTTGTGCTTTACCACTTTGCGTCCTAGCTGATATGGTGGTTTCACCCCCGTTTGATTCTCAGTGGGCATACGCACAGTGCCTGTGAAGTGCTGCATGCTGGGGAAATTCCAGAAATCAGCGTCCCGTCATTCAGTTGGAGGAATAGAAACAACCCTAGTTTCATCATGGTAAGTTTTAATTTTGTTTTTATTTTTTGTCAGATAACTTTCATAAATAAATCAACATGGCAGTCAGCTGTATTTTAAAACTGATTCTACCTGTAAAAACGAAAAATAAAAAGAATTGCCTACCCACCCAGCCCACTCGGTACACTGCATCCGCTTTATAAAGCACATCTGTGGGAGCCACATGTTCTGTGTGGTACAAAGCAATGCTGTTAAAGATCTAATTAGTATCTGGGTACAAGCATCAAACATTTTCTTATAAAGAGGGTGCATTGTAAACTATTGACTTGTAAAAATAATCAGTATTGTGCACTGAACAGTGGAAGGACTAGTTTGGCTTGGTTGATTTACCGACTGTGCAAACAAGACCGTATCCACCTCAAACTCTCGCACGGTGATGGTGGTTCTCAAACTTGTGCATTAACCGCCTCACACCGTGACAACATCTGTCGCGTGCCAGCAGGCTGCCGCCTCGTTTCCAAGTCACATTGTATACAGTGTGTGGGCTACGCTCCCGCAGGCAGTTCCAGTGCTCGGTGTATCCTCAAGAGGTAAATCAATTCGTTTCCCAGTTCAAAAATAAAACAGAGCTCCTAGAAACGCGGAGTAGGAAGCAAAACCTATGATCTGCTTACTGGGTAGTCTGTGCCTTGGGGGGAAACTTTCACGTATTTTTACTGCCGTTGAATTGAGGCTGCTCAATACACAGATAACCCCGAACTTCTAAATTCGTTTTATGCAACGGTTAACGTTTCGTGTTGAAAGTAGTTCTGTTTGTTCCGTATTCCTGAGAGTAGCTGCCTTCAAACCACACGCGCTCTCTGCACGCGCCAGACAGTGCATCTTCACTGCAAAACAAGAGGTTGGCTAATTAAAAGAAGTCGCATTGTCTTCACTACCGTTTTAACTCAGCCTCAGTCCCTTGTGAACTTTTAATTTGAACCGCAAAGTCAAGCCCAAACCCAATGGAGTTCTTTGTTGCTGACGGTCACGTTCGCAATTTGGATTAGCCAACGTGTTTTTTGCAGCATGTACTGGGTAGGAGGAGGACCTGGGGGGAGGAAGGGGCACGTTCACAGAACCGAACGTTAGCCTGGGAAGGCTCCTTCCGGGTGGATTTACAGCAGCTCAAGTCAGGCTTCTCTTGAAGGCAGATCAGATGAGGAGCCCCGCTCTCTATTTAGGCTAGATGGAATACGGGGAAGATTGGCCTCTGGGCTAGCGTCGGCCTGGTGAATATTCCGGTCAGTGCCCAGCACCGCAAGGTACGGACTCTTCAGCCCCATGGAGAAGGCACTGGTACTAGGGAAGTGGCCCCAACCCTTGCCACCCAACACAGAATTTAGAGGTCGGAGGTCTGACAGCCGTGGTGTTTGTTACTCCGGATTGAGAGCCCACTGTAACAGCCAAGTGACAGTCTTCATTTCTTTTCCAGGGCAGCATAACACCGACTGACTTCTCCCTCCAAAAATGCTTCCTTCCGTATGAGAGCAGAGTCTTTACTATATACTGTGCAGCAGGGGCTCTGCTCGCACTCCTGATACTAGCTCATTTTCAGCTTCTCACGCCACCATTTTATTTTGCTCAGCGTTTAATCAGTAAGCATAAAGCAGTATGAAGAGCCAGACATCTGCATTCAGTCACTGAAATACCAAAGCTGAGAACAGTCAAACATCAGACTATATTCATGCCAGCAAATGACCTAATTTGATTGCGAGTCTGAAGGCAGGTTGCATTTACATATACCATAGAAGTCCTATACAGCTGATATGACTACTACAGGATAAATAATTTAACTGAAATGAACGTTTCATGCTGTACAAAAATACTGTATTCTACAATCAAATGAGTCCTTTTCCTGCTATAATTTTTGTATCAAATATGTATATTAAAAGTGTAACTGTACATTATGTAAATCCTATAGCCTCATCACTTCTCTGCGCTAGTGTCTTACCCCGGTGGAGGCTCAGTCCCGCAAACTGGAAACGTTTCTCTGTTTTATTGCTGCGTGGCCCTTCTAATGTCATACTTCTGTGTGTTAGGGTCAGGCAGAAATGAGATACATCAGCACTGAGAGATGCAGATTCCCGTAACCTTTTTAGGATGCCAGATGCAAGGGACTGTGGTTTGGGACAAGAAATCTTCCAGTTCCCGACACATTAAATTGTTAGCTGGCTGCAATTTGCAGTTATATCATCTACCGGACAACAAGGGGAAGGAGCTCGTGGATCCAGTTTGCCGATACACACTTGAAACCTGCTTAAATGAAAATTAGGGCGACACCCCAAGCTGCTAGTTTTAAAAAGATGTGCTATGATGAGCTTAAAAAAAGAGGGCCCTATTGCATCCCAGAGATCGGTGTGGTGAGGGGCCCTCCCATTGCCGATCTTCTGCAAGAAGGAAGGTCAAATACAGCTGCAGTAACATCAGCCTACGCCTTGGCCCTCAGCCTAGAGACAGGCAGGGATGGGAACGTGCGCTACCCAGATTGCAGCGGGGCCACCAAGTTCTGGTAACTTTACTGCGGAGTCGCTTTGGCCCTGCGCTAGCTCTGCCGGGGGGCGGGGGGGAGGGCAGGGCCACAGGCCCCTGCCTGGAGGGCAGCGCGGAGGAGGCGAGGTCTGAGCTCAGCGTCTTCGCGTGCCGCGTAGGAGGGAAGAGGCGACAAACCTACCGCTTCACCCCACCCGCCCTGGAAAAACCAGAGGGACTGTTTCACACCAGGGCCAGCGCTCCTGCTGCCATTCCTGCAGAGGCTGGGCCCTCCGGCCTGAACGCCCGGGTGAGTATGGGGGGTGGTTTTAAAAAAACCCCGGCTATCTTTTGCTATTCGCTGTATTACTTTCTTTGGCATGGGAAGCGAGAGAATCTGTGAGTTTGGGCCTATGGCCTATTGTTTAGGCCACCCAGCCTTTCGCTTTCTGGGAAATATCTGATGAGCAAATTGAACGTACAGCTATTGACGTATACGCATTTTGGGGAAGAGGAAACGGTCATAGTATAGTATCTAAAATGGCATTGTTCACCGTCAAATAGGAACAAGTCCTCAATTCATCTGTGGTCTGAATTTAAAAAGGCAACTGGTCAGGGCTTATACCTACCAACGATGCTTGTGGTAAAAAACGTTAATCAAACCTGCTGACTTGTATGCCGCTGCGGGGAACGCGTTAGCTCTTTCTCTCTCCCTAAATTTAAAATGAAGTGGGGGGCAATGGTCCAAAGTGTGATAAAACACTCTATAAAGTAATGTAGTCTAACACTTCTCTAGGTTTCTGTTATTGCAACTGTAATTTTAGACATTTGTACAGGTTATCTTGGACACAGGAAAAGTATATAGTCACAGACATAAAACACCTATGTATAAAATATAAAGCAGTGTTATAGTTACTAAAAAGGACATGCCTTATTGCTACAGCAATTCTTGCTTTTTATATATTGTACTGTACCACAACTTGTTTTGAGAATGTCGTTTGCATAAATTATTCAAGTTTGAGAAATATTCACACGTTTTGATTCTATAATATTTAAAATAAAACAATTTTCTAATGTGTCTCTTTATTAAAAGAGAAATAAAAATGTCATCTTGTAATTCTCTTAGGCCAGACACAAGGGTTTATACACCTTTTTTTTGTGTGGTTTTTTTTTGTTTTTTTTCTTCTTTCTCGCTATTTACTTGCACAATGAAAGCCGCTGTTGGTACAAAGATTGAAGAGCTCTATATAATGGTGCTTTACACATTCACAATCGGTCTGTGCAATTGTGAAGTTCTATGAATGACCAAAGAATTACCAAACATATTTTTCTAAATATAAAGGAAAAAAAAAAATAAAAAAAAAAAATCCTTGGTTCCCATTGAAAACAACACCAGGTTGCGATTTGGACACTTGAATGAATTCCAATGTTTTAAAGCTGAGACTTCAAAAGAGAAAGGCATGTTTGCTGCAACATCCGGTGACTGTAATACCTTACTTGGAAAGGTAAGTGGTTAATTTGCATAATTTATAATTTTTATACTAAAGAGCATTTTTATATAAACCAGAAAAAAACCCCTAAACTCTACAGATAAAGTTCTTACCTCCAGTCACTGCTGCAGGTAAGGTTGACATCAAGCTGTACAGCGCAATCAAAAACATACTTACATCTTAGCTCATTTTACAGGTACAGCCATAATCAAGGCACAAAGATCTTCTACAAGTATTTTTCTTCAATAAAGTTGTACAAAATAATATTACATTTTACAGTCTGTACAATATAATAAACCAGCAGTAAAACAAAAAAATATATATAGGGAGAGGACTGTTGTCCAAGAATGATCTGAACTCAAAGGATCATTTGTGGACAGCACAAATAACGTAAGTGAGGGTGGTAAAGTTTCTGCCCAGATGCAACAGGCTGAAAAGTAGCTGTAATTCAAATGCCTGAGGTGTGCAGAGACACTTGGCTCCAAAACCCCAGAAAAATTGCTTTGTCTTCACGGTTCCTCTCATTATCTACTCTACTTCCTGTGCCAGTAACGGCTTAAAAGAGGAGGTCACTTTATCAGTTGACCTGCAACTCAGAAATGCTAAAAACTGTGACAGAGTAATAAATATTGTGGTGCTGCTACATTGTGTGTCTACTTCCTCAACAGTATTTAATAACCTGATACAAAGTGCATTAATCTTTTTTTTTTTCACCCATCAAGTACTCTTCAATGTCATGTTAAAAAGGAAACCCGCACAGAGGGATAGGTGTGACTTTTAGTGTCATCCAGCTGACATACCAGTTTGAACTGACGTTAACCTACTGGAAAAAATTTAGCAGGTCACGTTCAGCTAAAAAAAACAAAACCTAAGGGAACAGAGGTAGCCGAAGGGCTTAGTGGAATGACGAAGAAGTGGCATGTCAAAATAAAGCACAAAAATAGTCCCAAAAAGCATGAAGGAAAAACAACCCAAACTTGCTTCAAATCAGCTTTAAGGTTAAATAATTAAAGTAAACAAAGTGAAGAGACTGACATTTCTATAGTATATTCCTCCACCCTGTGTGGGGTAGTATCAAGAGAAAGAGTAAGGAGCAAAGAATTTAAAACCACAGGTTCCACGGTGCGCCCCCTCACAAGAGTTCGTACTGGCGGAGATGCATCCTTTGAATGATGTCTCGACAGTCGTTGAACACTCTGCGGATATTTTCTGTGTCCACTGCACACGTAAAGTGTGGGTAGCAGTAATGCCTGCCGTCTCCGCTCGCCGTACTTATCCTCTGCAGAAAGAGAGAGGAAAAGGAGGGTCAGGTGCCGTGCCACGAGACGATTCACATCTCAGCGGTCTACACGGAGTGCCAAGAAACCTGGGCAATTCTGCATAGAGATCATTAATGTCAGTAAATAAAAAGAAGGGAGGTTTGGTACAGTGTGAATCACAAGTTTAAAACAAAGCTAAAAAAAAGCTATGGCTAGTAGTATGGGGGGGGTCAGTAGATTACTACTGTGTAAGAGCCACTGACGCTATCATCATTTGCACAAGCTACTACAATCTGCCCGTCGCCGTCCAACTAACCCATGCTGCCGACAGCACTGCAGTCTGCCATGCAGCCATCCCAGGATTATTATTATTGGTTTGGGTTTGTTTTTTTTTTTTTTCCTTCTTTTTTGGTGCCATCATGTGGCAAACTTTTGAACTCTTGTTTTAAATCAGCAGCACAAAACTGAAAAACCTCTCAGTGGTGACGGCAGTAGCGGCAGAGAAGCGCAGGCGGCTGCTGCTTCCTGCAGTCCTGAAGGCCCCTGAAGCTGCCCTCACTCGGCGCGCTCACCCGGCCGGCTGAAGACCTCGGGTCGCTACTGAGACCAGAACACGGTGGCATTACTGCTGGAGTGGGCGGGTTCCCATAGTGTAATAAAACAAGTGCAAATCCAGTAAATGTCAGGCCATGCAGAATTAAATTTTAGCAAGGCTATGCCAGAACTTTTTAGGTTGCTAACTTAAGCTCCGGCATCGCTTCACCCATGGTTATCGTGTTAAGATTCCCCAGAATCTTAAAATATATTAAAAAAAAAAAAAGTATCATAATTTTCTTCTGTACTACTCTAGGACTGGTGGATATAAATCCATTCTAGATCATTATCTTGAAGAATATATACGGAACATCACGAAAGCAGAAGGTCAGTTCTTGGGTTAATAATTTTTAGAAGTATTTTCTGAACTTTATTACAAATTATTACAAATTATAATGGCTAAACAACAAAAGACACTGTTTTCTCTCTCTCTCTGGCTACACTATTGTCGTGGTTTAACCCCAGCTGGCAACAGCATCACCCAGCTGCTCGCTATCCCTCCCCGCCTTGCTGGGATGGGGGAGAGAATTGGGGAAAAAAAAGTAAACCCCAGCTTAATAGGATGGCAGAGGAAGAGAAAATAAACAAATAAATAAACAACAACAACGATGATGACAAAAGAATATACAAAACAAGTGATGCACAGTGCAACTGCTCACCACTCACTGGCTGATGACCAGCCCATCCCCAAGCAGTGGTCACTGCCCCCCAGCCAAGTCCCCCCAGTTTATATACTGGGTATGACATCATATGGTATGGAATAGCCCTTTGGCCAGTTGGGGTCAGCTGTCCTGGCTGTGCCCCCTCCCAGCTTCTTGTGCACCTGGCAGAGCAGGGGAAGCTGAAAGTCCTTGACTGGTGTAAGCCCTGCTCAGCAACAACTAAACCATCAGGGTGTTATCAGCATTCTTCTCGCATTAAATCCAAACCAGAGCACTATGGCACCTACTAGGAAGAAAATAAACCCTATCCCAGCTGAAACCAGGACAACTATATATTTTCAATACAGTGATCTAGATTACATGTGGGACTGACCTTTTAAATACCTACAGCTACAGCTATGCAAAACTATAGAAGCCCTGATTTACATAACTTGATAAACAAGAAATTGCAGATTTTTGCAGGTAACTTTAGATATTCAATGCTAATTAAATAGAGGGCTTCTAAATATATACTAAAAATTACTGTCTTCTTACTAAGCTACACTCAAACCTAGTTCAAGGATTCCCCTCAAGAAAAATATTCACGCAATAACCCAGTCAAATGAGAAGTTGTTCAGATATATTTAAAGGATGAAGTATACTAAACAATAATGAAATGAGAAAAAAAAAGTTTTACAAATTACTGCAATGGTGGCAAGATGCTGAAACTCAAATAAAATGTACATTGTATTTATCTGCCTGCAGCACACAGGTCTCCAAATCTCCCAGAAAGGTTTGGGGAAAGTCCTGTCCTATAAAGTCTGGGGGAATCAGTCCCTTAGGAACCCAAGGGCTGAAAAGACAGTGGTGTGCACGGACATTCACAACGGTAGCAAATTTTAAAAACACTAAAAAGTGCAATAGAGGTTCTTTTTTTGCTACAATAGCTGCTTTACTTTTTTTTCCCCCCCTGCAGATCTGTTCTGTATGGCAGTGGTGTAATGCTGCCACTCTGATGCAGCAAGGAGAGACCAGTTACTGAACTTTTTTTTTCCCTTGGGTGAAAAAAAGATGCCCCCCAAACGATGGTCCAGCCTGCCTTCCACGTACTGCTGCACTTCTTCAGTCCTAGCTTGCAAGCCTCTGAAGAGTTTGGCCCTGGCCTGTTGCAGGGATCTATGGCTCTTCTCCTCTGCACGGTTCGAGACCTGCACCTGTATGTGCTGCCTCCAGCTGCTATTGCCACGCTCGCCCTCACCCCTTCCAGTGTGCTCCCTCCAAGCAGCACGCTCTCCGTGCGCTGTTAATGAGCGCGTTGTTAACATCTCTGCATGGTCTGCACACAGCAGTGACGTACTGCAAGGAAGCGGGAGGGGGATCAGACTCCCACTCCAACGTGCTCTCTTCTAGGACTAAATGTCAGTGTGGGACAATGTACAAACGCTTTCAGTGCCACCCAGACGTGCGTAGTAGAGAACACACCACCCTGCTGACCCAAGGTTCAATCTTTTTCTTGTGTTTCAGTAAAGTAAGTGTCCTTTGATTAAGTGTTCGTCTGTGTCTGTCATGCACACGTCATTCACATGTCATTCCAGTAACGTCTATGGCAGTAAGCTGCCCAATACCTGGTTACATATAACGCATGTCAAAGGATGTATTTTCAAAACGTTAAGTTTTTTTTGTCCCCCGACAGCTCTGTAGTTCTCTCATTTTAGGACAAATGCAGTATTTTCACCCCTGCTCAAAAGTCATTCTGAACAGTAGTGTATTACTTAGCACTGGTTCAGAATGGAAAAGAACTCATCCCCTGGGACAGCATTTACCTTCCTATAACACAAGTGGCAATATTTAATGCTGGCATCCCTATACTGCGGGAGTCAGGGTGACAGTTTTCTGTGAGGAGCCAAACGCACTACTTGTGTGTTTGAGCAGCAGCTCCTCCACCTCCAAGCTTCAGATTTTTAAAAACCAGCACCAACCAGAAGGGCCATGCCACTGCTTTAACAGGGGTTACCAATACACTGGGGGTGTATTAAAACAAAACACCAGCAGCTGGAAAGCCCTGTGTACAAAACACCAAAATGGGGCTGGGAAGTAGCCTAAACAAGGAGTGCATGAGCATGCTGCCTCTGTGAAGAGCCTCAGAGGAGAAAGGACGTGCCTGTGCCGAAAAAAGGATTTCCTACAAATTATGTTTCCAAGAATGAGACATACCCTCCCCAGCCCAGCCTTGTGTCCTGCCAGCCCTCGCCCACCGCTCCCCCTGTTAAAAGCCAATGGTGCCGAGCAGCCAGGCCCGCTGCCCAAGCCCCTGGAGGCCACAGGCCCCTGCACCAATTCTGAAATCAGGAGCCGATGTATTTTGCCTTCCTAATAATACTCATACACTACTGTGTAGCAACAGTTGTCGGAAGCGTGTTTATATTTAATCTTCTTCTAAAATTCTTCCAATTACATGCTTTAAATTTGCCAGTACTGGTGCCTACAGCTAGGTAGAGTTTTAAGGGGTGCAGCACCATGGTGGTGACTTTCACACATATCCATGCCTTATGCAGACCCACTACTGTGACAAAGATCTCAATAAAGCTTACAAATTAATAAAACCAGATCTCTCTGAATTGTGTCTGAAAATTTAACAGAGAGGGACAAGGGCAAAGGTCAGAAATGAAGAGATTTGGAAAGAAACTTTTAAAGCAGAGCCAAGAGGCCGGAGGCAGAAAATACACATCTCTTCTTCCTTGCACATACAGTCTGTATGCTGAGCTTATTTTCTCCTGTCCCCTTTGCCCCTTCCTCTCTGAAGCCTCAGCCTTTTGTGCCTGACCCCATGAAACTGGAAGTCGCTGTTTCTACTCAGCCTTCGCCCTCCTCGCTGGGCCCATGCATGGACTCCATTACTCGGGGCACATGCAGGCTGGTCAGACCATTTACAGGCACAGAAATACCTCGGTTGCAAGACTTCCATTTCAAACAGCTGAAGAGTTTGAAGTGACTGGTCAAATGACTACATCCCTCTGCTTCTTTATGCTGAGAAAACAAGCACAAACCCAGGAGAGAGACACACAAACGCTGCTTATGGAGGAGATGCGCTCTGCCAGGCCTGTGGCAGCTGTGGGGGGAGGGGGGAAAGCTGTTTTGTCCCCATTTTGGCCCCAGGTCTGAGCCCTGGGGACTGCCTGGTGGCTGGCAGGTGCTGACCCCAGCCCAAACGCTTCTCCACACGGTGATTTTTTACATGGTTGCAATGCCTACGCCCCCTCCCCTCCCTACCCCCTTCATAGGTGGCCTCGTTCTGATATGCCAGTGAGTCACAGCAGGTAAGGACCTCGCCCTTGATGTGTTTTAAGCAATGCAAATAGATAAAGGTGGGGAGTTCCACCCTACTTTCCCCATAATTTGGTTCTCTTGGACCCTCCTTCCAAACTGGATACTGTCACCTGCTTCACAGCATTTCAGCATTACCACAAGAGAGATTTGGCTTTAAGTGTTTTGGGTTTTTTTTGTAACTCTTATGTTAACACAGCTCAATCTGACATTTTTCCTCAGAATCCGGAAGGTTAAGGCAGTGAATGGAAATCCCCAAAGTGTGAACACAGTTAATTGCATCTTTCTTTCTTTCTTGTCACATCAACAGCTGTAAATCCTAACAATACTTGTAAATGCATGATGACTTCAAACTTCTCAATTGTAATGATTAAATTTGTTCTCTCAAACACCCCCATACAGTTTCTACCAGTAGGGCAAGATGGGTGAGCTTTGGTTCTGGTCTCTGTTGCTGCTTCACACTTGGGAACGACTTGATATGAGTGAAGCCGTAGGTGATATTGGATTAAGCCCTCTGTTTCAGATAGCAGTGCTGGGCTGTGATCATGCACCCGATAACTGCTTGTGTCTGGAATGTAGACAACACCTCTTCAGCTCCAGCTTTGGAGGAAACCTCAATTGCAAGTGTAACTGTGACCAGACTAGGAAACTTTCTTATGCTTCCTCAGTAGGGCCATGACACCAGTCCTGGGGTGAAGCAAACCTCCTAACCGGCACAACAGAAGTCTTACTGAAGGATAAAAATCTGCTTTTTTGTTCGTTCCCTCTTGCCAGCTCATCACTGCCAAAGCCCTTGGCGGAATGCAGGATAAAAAAAAAAGCAAGCTTATTTGCTTAAACATGGACTGGACCGATACACAAACGTTTAAGGCAACAGCCAACAGCATCTTACAGGTAAAGACAGCCACAGAAAACCTCACTCGCTGGCAATGGCAATAGTGCTCGACATCGTCCCCCTGCGCAGAGAACGAGGGCTGCCAGCACCCACACTGAACCCGAAATCAAGCAGGCAGGCACATGACCGTTTTCAGCACTAGCACTTACTTGCTGTGTGACACTTTGCAGGGCAGATGACTTTACATAAAATGGGCATAAAAATGTGCAAGCACCAGGGAAGGTTCTGCAAGATGGGCAGCTGAGAAGAATTAGGGAATTGCCAGACATTCTCCTCTCCTTCTAGCTTTCTGCAAAACCCCATCAGTTTTCCCTAAATAAACTATGCCATCTGCCAGTATTTCCTATGAGAAGAATCACACATAAGATCAAAATTACTCACTAAAAACTCATCCCGGATGAAGAACTTGGCTCTTGTGACTTTGGGGTCTTCTCCTGCATCTGGTGTTGCTGTTCAATTAAAAATAAATGACATCAAAAACATGAAAAGCAAACAATCATCTACTTTTCACAGGAAAAGATTTAGAAGGAGTAAGTATTCTTTCAATATAGGAATTAAGATGTTAAGGGGATTCCTGATAGGTAATTCTAAAATGGAAGGGTACTGTAAAACATTGACTATGCATTTAACATATTTTAGGAACCTGAAAAATTGCTGAAATCGTTGCAACAATGTCATTGGTCATAAAGAGGCTTACTCACATCCACAAGTTTGTTCATATAGACACAAACCAAGTGGGAGTTAGGGTTTAATGTTTATCAGAAAACATGACTAGAAAAAGCAGCTGAGCTGTTCAGTTTCTGCAGCAGAACAGCATCTCCTGAATAAAGCTTCTGCAGGCAGGAATTTGGGTTTAAAAACGGTTAGTCCAAGATTACCCTTGAAAAAAATGATAGCATCAAAAGATCTTTTAAAATATATATTTTGTTTCCAAGCCCCAAGTCAGCAGAATACTTAGATAAATTGCCCACCAAGGGGCCTTAGATTAAATTCTCGCTGAGTGGGAGACTCTTCGGTCAGTACTGCTTGTCGGCAGATGAAGTCATTTCTATCTAGGCCACGTAACAACTATATTTACTGTAAGTGTAAAAAACAATACAGTGAAGAGATAACCTATTCTTTTTCCTTCAGTGTGATTTCTCCTGATCTAAGATACCAAATCAGATGCTTCTAAACAATATGGTAAAGAGAAGAATTTATCAGAATATGGAAACACTTTTTTTACTCTTATCTGTAGCACTATGGGTAAACACAGAGCAACCGCACAATCAGCAGCATCTTAGAGTTCAGTGCTGCTGTCCTTAAATGTCAGCTGAAATTAAAGAATAAATGAACAACTACAGGTTAAAAATGGAGAGCCGCTTCGTGTGTGAATATACTGGATCACTCTGGATATCCGCTGTGAAATCCTGCTGAGAAATACCAAAAACTACTTTATTCTGACAACTGGCTTATTATAAAAAAAATGTTGAAAATTTACCCAAACTCTGTATTTAGGTGGTGTGTGTTTGGGAGAGGGAAATTTGGGTGATGCTGACAGAAGATTTCTTCTGAAAGCCTTTAGCAAACCTGAATGACAGCTGAAGATAGCTTATTACCATCTTCACTTCTGTAACTTAGGCTGTTGGTGGTGGTTGGCTGCAAGCACTACGCCAGGGGCATTGCTTGGCTAAGGCAGAGGCTAGTGCTCAGAAAGTGCAAGTTTTACCACTTCTGCTAGACACAGACAGGAGATATTTGGAAGCCTTCTGCCTGCTATAGAAGTGGCATAATACCAGCGCTTACTTACACAATATGTTATTGCAGTGCAGGAATCATTGTACTTCTCAAAATGGCAAGAAACCATGCTAATTGCTCCATTGTCACAGCTCTCTCCATTTTCCTCCATTAAAGTTCCCTTGCTGGGCTGCCTGTCAGTACTTGTAAAGGCTGAAGTTTACAGTGTTGGAGGATGCAGAACGGCCTCAAAATAAGTCTAATGAATTCCTAACAAAGTTCAGCACCGCGGGAGGCCCAGGCAGAAGCATCTGGCAGGGGAGAGACCTGCCCAGCAGCTTTGCTTTCCTGGGGCTGTGGGTTGCTCCAAAACAGGGGAAGGCAGGCACTCTGGAGCCAACCCCCCACAGTCCCCACATGCTGTCCCAAGCAGCCAGAGCCCATTCAGACCCTGCCTGCACTGGGGTACCTCCAAACTACGTGCTGCCAGCACATTGCTTACCTGACCAACAATTTGTGTTAAGGAACGGTGTGTGCTTGTGAATTTGTGTTTGTGTGTGAGAGACAGACAGAGAGAAGACCTATGGGCTGGATATACCAGCAGGTCCAATCCCTGTGTGATGAAAAACCTTACCATCCTCAGGTACAGTATAATGCGCGTATTCAGGAAAGTAATCTTCGATTTTTGATTTCCCTGCCAAGACTTTTTCAGCCAGCATGTCCTGTTTATTCAAGAACAAAATGATAGAAATGGTCCGTAACCACCTGTCAAAAACAAACCAAATGTTTGTGTTATCTCTGACATATTAATCAAGGAAAACATAGCACCTCAACAGAAAATTTACTGGCTATCCCTGTGTGGACAGAATGTGAAGTAGTGTGGAACATGCTTCAACAGAAAAAGAAGATGACCTAAATTTTTTTTTTGATTGGGTTACACCTGTGCTGGTGGATGTATTTATAGGATCTGTAAATACATTTATAAAAACTGCAGTAGATGTTGTTGAAGGGAGCAGTCTTCAAATATTGCTTTCAAAATTATGTTTTCAATACTGAGTTGAGAGGATGATGACATTTCCTAAAAGCACCACAGTCCAAAACCAGACATTACTGTCTACTTTGGTTTTGCTGAAGCAAAAGAAAAAGGCTGGAAAGCAGCCTTCCTTCAAACTGCTCTGTCTTAACTATTGTTCATCCACATAGATATCCCATCTTTTAGGGTGGCCTCTATGACACCTGATGAATTAAAAGAAACTAATCTCTTTTCTTCCCCAATAAATACCTAGCCATCACTGTGATGATGTGCCTTTGGGACTTGCGCTTAACATTTTTCCTCACTCTACCCTCAATCACTTCTCAGCGCAGAGCATCCTCATAGGTATGTGCTGAAAGCTTCATTACCATATTTTGTGTATTGTTTTTACTTATTCTTTATCAGGAACCTATTCAGATTGCTATTTGGTTGCATATCTACAATTTACATGCACTGTGGCAGGATGGCAATTTGATGGCAGCTACAATTAGATTAGATCTGAAATATCATCCCACAAGGCAGAGAAACTGTGCGCTCTCAGAGACGAGTCTTACGAGAGCGGCTGCCCACACGGGTAACGAGTGCAGTGCCAGCCGGTGAATCAAATGCAACACCAACAGCTAGCTGCTCCTGCTGCTGCATTTGAGGAGGAGACAAAAATGTAATTTGGAGGATGCTCTCAGTCTCGGCCATGCCGCACAGTGATGCCAGGAAGGGGTCTCCCCTACTTCCCTCATGGCAGCTGGCACAGGGAGCTTGCCCTTTCCAAGCTGTCCCCACGCCGTGCATCATTTTGGCAGCAGTGGCGAAACGATGTGTGCACTTGTCCCTGTGCCACAGCCCCCGCTGGGGGGGGGGGGTACACACCATGGTGGCACCCTGCAACCTGGCCTCACCTGGACACTTTCTGAATAAGCAATATGAGCATACAGCAAGGGGAGTCCTATTTTGTAAGGAGTGGAACTGTAGCTAATTGGGGAGGGTGGGTGGGAAATGAGGTATGTTTTACCTATTATTCCAGATACTTTTGAAAAGGTCCAAGGATTCCCGTAGTCTGTTTGTGTTATTGTCTTCCCTTATTACCATGTTGTAGCTGCTGCAAGCCACAACAAAGATGATAGCTGTGACATCTGGCCAGAGCACACAAAAGAAAGAAAGAAGAGAGAACAGAAAACCTCCGTTAACCCAGCACATATTCCTCAGGGTAACACTGCCATTACTTCCCAAACTGCCAAAAATACCTGAAGATAAAATCTAGAACACTGGACTCTTGTATCAGTGACACACTATGTGTGAATATGAATACTAAGCTGCTCACACCTCAGAGAATAAGTTCAAAATAAAAGCGTGGAATATTTTTACTTACCATTAAAGCACTGGATCCATTTTCTTCTCTCATCTCTCTGGCCACCTACATCAAACATGCTGTTAAAAAGCCATAGGATGTTATATCACTTATGTGCACTAGGAAAGTCACATGAAGCATTCAGCATGAGGGTTCAGTTTGAAAATCTGACAGCCCCAAGGACAGCGGCAGTAAAATACCTCCCAAAGGGGAGAGAGCTCTGCTGATGCCACGCTGCGTGTCAAGAGCTCTGCTGATGCCGTGCTGCACGTCAGAGAGCTGCACAGCTCTACCTGCCCCACTCTGTCAGGAGAAGACCCCATAAAAAGAGAAATATACTCTTTTCCAGGGCAAGTGTTGGCCTTTCAAGTCCACGGAAGTGCATGTGCCATATAAGGTTGGACCTACTGTACTATAAACAAGGACAGGTTTCGGCATATTTTGAAGGGTGGTGGGGGATTGTGTCTCTGGAGGAGAGCACATGGGTGCAGTGCTGCCCCATCAGAGCTGCCAGCTTTCTGGGCAAAAAACGGTGAGCAGAGGCAGCCTGATGGCAGGTGCTTTACAGAGACATAGTGTAAAACTTTGACAAACACAGAGCTTGCAGCCTTTTGGAAGAAGGGAGACATTTAACCCTCCTCGTCCCACTGTACAAAGTCTGACTCGTGGCAGGGTTCCCACTGACATCTGTGAGATCTTATCCCCCAAAGTATTTTATGAGCTTACGGTGCTATACCAATGAACAAGTTAGTAACAACAGCCACAGACAACCCCACAATAGAGCATCACTAACACACATAATTAATATTAGCTATTTTTGCAAAGTATGAGGAAATTTTACTAGGACAAAAGTGCTAAAAAACCAAACCAAACAAAAAATCTCCAAACAACTCCCACCCTAAACCTACTGTATCAATCATACATGAGCAAAGACATCTGAATTAAGTTGTTAAAAATTAGTACGGTATTCATAAATTATTACTAATAGACTTACTGGAAATTTACTTTATCTACTTGAAATCTTGTTTCAAAAATCCCTGATGTCAAGACTCTGCATCTTAATAGGTCCTGGAAATGAGAACACAGAAGCTGATTAGCAAGGTTTTTTTCTAACCTCATTTTGTTTTTAAAAGCATGGAATATTATTTTCCATGAAAAGCCTTAAATGTCCCATTTAACTGAAGTTCAATCAGACTTGTTGGTAAACCTGTCCATACTGACACAGTAGATATACACAAACACCATCTACGCATTTGGTCTGCACACACTCAGAAAGCAGGAGACCCTATAGACATTCTCCTCACTGCCCACTGAAACCTGTTATTGATGGTCATACAGTTTTGTATGTGATGTGGATAATCAATTCTGAAGTTACATAAAACTAAGAAAAATGTTATTCATGTTGTAAAGTCAAGTATTCAAATGTTAGAAAACTCCAGATTTACAGTTGCCCAGGCAACCTTAATTCTGCCCTCTTTTGCATTGAATGAGACAGGAATCCTATCAAAATAATAGCTTGTGACTGAATAATTAAAGCTCTATTACGGAGCACAGGGGAACAGAATTTAGGTTGTATGTAAATCTGGCATTTCTTTCTTATTTTTCAAACTAGCAATACTTTACAACTTAAATAACATTCTTTTAATAATTAAAAAACTAATAATTTCCTAGATTCCTGAAAGAAGTATGCAAAAGCAATTTATGATGCATACCTCAGGCAACTAGCTCCCTGTGTGCCATCGCCATCACCAGCAGCATTTTTAACCTTGACTATCCAGCACTGCTGCTCGGGCAGCGGGTGCAGAACAAAATTGGAGGCTGGAGAAAGCTGCTGCCTACCTGATGGGGATGAACCTCGCTGAGCAGCCACCTCTTGGCATGGCCGCCTGCCCGGTAGCGCTCCCTTCCTGAGGCAAGGGAAGGGCCGCCCGGTCTAGCGTAGCTCTCCTTGCCATGCAGTGGCTGTGAAAGTGGGAAGGGAAGGAGGCAGCCAGTGGTACAGAGTCCAAGCACAGCTTGCCTTTTTCCCCTACCATCTACTCCTTCAAGTGCTCTGGCAGCTGGCAAACCTCGGCTGCTTTGACAGCCACATGGACTCAGCTGAAGGCCACTTACTTAATTTTTTTAGTTATTTTATATGTTACTGTTATTTTCTTTCACTTGCTGATATTTATGTGTTATCGGACACAGTCATTATTTTGGAAAGGTGCAAAAAAATTTAAAAAAGCAAGGGAAAAGAGGAAAGTAGTAATTTTTTCCAGTTAAACCCAAAAGAGAATGCCTCCTTCAGAGCAAAAGTTTTCTGCCTGTCAAATACCAAGGGCCTGTTCTGATCTTTGGTGACACAGGGCATTTCTTCCCAAAGGAAATATCAGGAAAAATTTCTAGATGATAAATTGACTGCTCGAGGTACAGAAAGGCCTCCCAGAAACAAACTGGCCAACACTAACATAAATAATGAAAGCAAAAATGAGGCTTTGCTTCACTGACTTCTCTCTCCAGCTGAGTGGTATCAATGCTAAAATCAGACCATGAGGCCTAGACGGAGTAAATCCCAGTGATACTGCTTTGGTCTGAAAATGTCTTGAGGGCTTTAATAATTGATCCTATATTGGGTTGACTATACAAGTTTCACCTTATAATACAACATGTACTGCCTTTTACTGCCTTCTGTTTCAGTATATGGTCAGAGTAATTGGACAGGCTTTCCTAGACCTGAACTAGGTCTGAAGGAACAGGCTCTGCTCCCCATACTTCCTTGTGTGATCTCTGGCAAGTCACTTCATTTCTCTGAATTTCAGTCCCTGATTGTACAGTGAGATTTGGCAACTGTATTTTTTTTTACAGCCATCCACTCGTTATACAGCTTGCATGGTTAGACTGAATTATCCAAGAGAATCCAAGGATTCTCTTCTGCCACCTGTATACAGAGTTTATGATGTGGCCCAGAATCTTGGCTGAGGCTACTAGATGACAGTAGGATAACCAGTACTGAAAAACAACCACCTCAGAGTAAGTTTGCTGAAGACACAGCCTGCCCAAGGAGACTACACAGCCTGAGCTCAGGGAAGGCAGCCGAAGATGGGCACCATGGTGAAGCCCTGTCCTATTTCGAGGCTGCACCACTTCAGCCTTAACTTTCTTGAAAGTGTTTGTCATTAGAGCACTCTATCAAGATGTATCATGACATCTGGGAAAAAAGTGTACTGTCCTGCACATAAGGCTTAAACAGAAACTATCCTGCCCAGAAGGGATGGGCACAGGCTGGAAAGGTGGTGTCTGCTTGCCTGCAGAGAAGTCCACAAGGTCTGCTGCTGCCGCTGGTGCTCTCCCCTAAATTTGGATACTAGATCCACTGCAGGCTTCTGCCTCTGGAGGACCTGTCTGATGGACCTGGGAAGCCTCCCTCTGGGTTTCCATCACCTCCACCATTGAAATAAAACACTGCTTCTGTGTAGCGAAGGCTGGTGAGGGAAACCGTAGGCTTTTACGTTTATGTTTTCTGTTTCCTTTGCTTTATTTGCGGAACACAGAATGGAAAGCAAAAAGAAGCAACAGACTTATTACAGGAATCACCAACCTACATATAATAACAGCAAAAGACAAGCTTGTGCCACCAAAAAGCCTCTTCTTTAATATCCATTACTTAAACTGCTAGACTGTATTTTGGTATTCTGCAGTATGCCCTACTTCAGCTGCTGTTGGGACTAAAATAAATTACATGAAGAATTCGTACGAATGGGCGTCTCGGTTCAGACCCTACCCCATTAGTTGTACTAACCTGATCTGTGGGTGTGTAGTCATCCATGCTGACGCTGTCAATTCTTTCTAAAAAGCTAGAAGAAAAATAAACATGCACTAAGATATGTAAAATACTGTCTAGTATTACACTTTTCACTACCTTTTCTGGTCTAGACTCCCACTGCAAAGTAAAACACAAGTCCAACGGTAAAGGTATGAGCCCGAGGATTTACTTATGTTGATTGAGGTTACATTTTCCAAACCAAACAACTTTTTATCCAGACTTTGTTTCAATACAGTGCTTCTACACTTACCGTTATGTAGTACCCACAAGCAGTCCCAATGCAGTTAAACATTGTAATTTTGTGAGGTACGCTAAAAATTACTAAGGCTAACCATGTGTCATAACATCATATGGCTGTTTAGACATAAAAAAAATTTTGGGGTTTAAAAAAGAAAATGGGGTGAAGGGGTGCCTTTATTTAGCATAATGCTAATCTATCATAATGTTATGCTAATTACAGCCTCAGTAATGTTAGCAGAAATGCTTGTAATTTATATAAATAGCTTTGGACTGACATGCTGCCCTCAAACACTGTATTCTAAAGCATTAGAAGTGGAAAGCAAAACTTATAACTGCAGGGAAGGGCAAGAGAAAATGGAATCAGAAAAAAAGGGGGAACCACATCCTCCAATTATTTAAAAAACCTTCTCAAGCTTTATTTCTCTCCTAGAACATGTTAGAATGACAGTATTAAGGACATAGAAATGTGATTTTATATGTATAGCTAAAATGGGCAGGTTCTCCTCTCTCACCCATTTCTTAGATCGCATGTGAACCCAGCTGGCTCATTTTCCCTAGACTGCCCATATGACTTAGAAGCTTTCTGGAATTTCTGCATTGCTATTTGGCAGTGAATATCCCTCCGGCTGACTCATCCTGCTACAATATTATCAAGATTTCTTTATCAACGGGCAAGTTTTTCCCAATTTTACTTGTGTGTGCATGTGGAATCTACTTAATTGCAGTGGGAAAGACAAAAAACCAGTCAACTCTTGACTTACAGTGTGACACACTGTTAACACAGGGGTCACACATGTTGACCAGTTGAAAAAATACACCCCTAAAAACACGTTTGTAATTCTCATAGCTCTTTCCCATGGATACAAACTGAATATATATAAAGTATATAATATATCTACATGCTGCATATATATATTTACTTTTACTATTTTTCCTTTTTGAACTTCTGTTGTTATAACAGGGAACCAAAATGTAGTATCTACAGTTAGAATACCCAGCTTTTCTTTCTGGGTTATCAAAGTGTGATGGCTAAGCACATTCTTTAAAAAAAAATCACTGCTTAGGGCAACACAATGGGTGCCTGATAACAAAACTATACTGAACAAACTAAAGAAAAATCACCTTTTTATAAAACTTCCTCCCCCACCAAAAGCCACCATACTCATGTAAAGATGTAAAAGTACATCTGTGTAGTCAGTTACAGTCACCATGAGAAAGCAGCTGTATTTGGACTGAACCTTTTGGTCAGATGATTTTCATCACCTTGAGAATATCGATTAAGCAAAGTTTAACTTCAGTTACCCCTGCTGTTAAACCAGAGCAGAGCGATGTATTTTTAACTGGTGCATCTATCACCGACACAACTGTCATCTCACACTTGCAGCACGTGAGATGAAAAAAAGAAGGCAAAAAAGCTCACACCAAAAATGCCTCCGAGCTGAATCTCTTCTAAACATAGAGTAATGTTCCTTAACACGGCTTGCTCAGGAGCACTCCTGTATTTCCACATCTGTTTCAAAGTTTTCTTTCCAGTTTCTTAACAGTTTTACTCAACGGGCCCAGAAACAGCCACTTTTCATCAGGGTAAAAGATTAGCAGAGGGGTAAATCCTGAGTGCAGTAAGGTGACAATGCCAGCAGGTTAAACAAGCCTGCAGAAAATGGGCAGGAGCCTGAGGGAGAGCTAGCAAAACTGCTGTGGGCAGCACAATCGTTTGCACAGCTCAGGATCGATAAATGCAACAGAAGTCAGGGGAGAAAACGCTCCTCAACCACAGCTGACACAGAAAGGGCTCTGGTTAAGAGTGCGGACAGACGCGAGTATTTGCGCACAAATACGACTCCATCACAAACCTCACAAAACAGTGTGAATCGGTGTTTTTCTTGCAGAAGTATTCCTTCTGAGACTCCCCAATACCAAGGTCATGTTGGCAGAATTTATCCGAAATGATTAAAGGTGGTATTTAAAAGCAATTCACATCTCTCTCACCTATATGACAAGCACTTCAGGAAGGTTATTGGTTGTTAACATTTGCATTTTCCAAACAGGTGAATTATGGTATGGAACAGAGGAGTGAGTAACGCATGGTTACACTACAAATAATCCATGGCAGGGTTGGGAAGGAGATAAGTCTCCTAATTAGATGTCCTATGTATCAGCCCAAGTCGTCTTCCATTTAGAAATTGTCAGCCTCCTCCCGGTAAAAGGATCCGTTTCAAATACCCTAAGCTGCAACACCGCAGCTAAAAGAGAGAGCTCCGACAAGTATCATGCGCTTAAAAAATATCACTTGACATAGCAGCCGTAACATTTTATTCTTGTAAGGTTGCTGGCCACATGCGATCTATATTAAAATAAATGCAATGATTTATAAGGTTTTACCTGCCACTCCGCTGTATCAAGCTGCAATTATATCACTACCATCCAATAAATCAACACGCAACTACTATTAGGGTTTGGCTTCATTTTGTAGCTTCACAGAAAATTAACCTTGCCAGTGTGTGACGGAAAGGCTTCGTAAGATTTCTTTTGCAACTACATTAAGCGTGCACTGAGATTTCTAGACACCCAAACACAAAAAGCTATACTCTTACCTTTTTCGAAAGAAAATCAGTTCTTGAGTATCCTTCTATATGCTCCTTACTTGGCTAATTAGCACAGTATAAAAAGATAGCTCTGACAGGCAAACGTACAGAGTAGGTACAAGTAATGGATTCCAGATGAGATAAGGAGTTGGTACTGCCTCATTACTAAATACGCTAACTTCGTTCTCATTGCTGTATTAAAACGAATCATTTTTCTAAATTGTTTTCTATATAACATTAATTTCTACTAATCCTAAATGCCTGTAATAATTATGTTCTGGCATAATATACATTCTTTTATACAAACACATATATATATACACTCCGGAGAATTTTAAATTTACATGACTAAAATTTCATTTTAAAGTGCTTAAAGTACAAAGATACCTCCCAGCTGTGGCAATGCTCAGGTCTCCACTCAAAGAATCAGCATGAGGAAGACACATAGCAGAAAAATGAATAAAACCGGACACCAGTATCACTTATTCTCTCTTTGTAGATCCTGTTTTTTTCTGCTCAGGCATAAAATTATTTTCACAGAATTATGCCTTTTTACAATACTGACAGGTCTTCTATTTATGCAGCTTCTATAGAAACCCAGACTCAGGATTTATGTTAATTCTGCAGTAACTGCTTTGCATGCACGTGCAATGAACTTTAAACTCACGCATTCAACTCAGCTGTGAATAAAACTGTAACGTATAATATTTATATTTCTACTTCACAATTGTGGTTTTATTTATAAAGGATTCAGTCTGATCATTAGTATGACATTTAGGTTCTTCTTAATTTTATGTAGGGTGTTTCACATTTCCTTACATTTCCTCACATGGAACAGCACAAACTACTTTTTTTTTTTTTTTTTTTTTTTAAGGTGAGCTAGAAGCACTCTCCATTTCTAGAACGAGAAACACCAAGTCCAACCTTAGCGCAGGGAAGC
>NW_009260770.1:2401237-2424659 GCF_000687185.1 Egretta garzetta
TTTTTTTTTTTTTTTTTTTTTTTTTAAAAATTACATTAGGCGGGATATTGGAAGGAAGGTCTTCACTGCTCTGTTTGGAAATGCAGCGGTTTGGTTTGACAACAAATTAAAGCAAAGAAAAATGGACTGATAAAGTTAAAAAAAAAAACCAATCACGAGCTACTGACATTATTATATCTATTATTAAGCTGATCTGTAGTTTTATAAATATCTTCAGTGAGTTTCCTAGGAAACATTAGGCGGGATATTGGAAGGAAGGTCTTCACTGCTCTGTTTGGAAATGCAGCGGTTTGGTTTGACAACAAATTAAAGCAAAGAAAAATGGACTGATAAAGTTAAAAAAAAAAACCAATCACGAGCTACTGACATTATTATATCTATTATTAAGCTGATCTGTAGTTTTATAAATATCTTCAGTGAGTTTCCTAGGAAACTCAGCTGACACTTAGTTTGACAAGCAATCTCTAAATTTTATATTATGCAAGCTGTGAACACAAAAGTACAGGTTTTAGATGTGCCTGCCAGTGCATGTGGGAACTATCAATAAGCATTATTCTCTTTAAAAACCATGGCAATTTCAGCAGCAGTAGCAGCTATATAAGAATTTCTGAAAAAAGGATTCATAAATGCACAAATGAAGAGGAGGTAATTGTACATGAAAATCCCTTTTTCACTGGGTAAATAGCTACGTGGCTCTGTATAGATATTCTGACCCCACAAACAAAATCACAATTAAAAGAAAAAGCATGTCTTGAGAATAATATGATAGACACAAACCCCATGCTACATTTGTAAGTGTATTTTGACATCCAAAGAATTGGAAAGATGAAATGCTAAACCACAGATCAATACAACAAACTACACATTTTAATAAATCTTCATCTACTTCAACCATTTTTAATGCTCTCACCCCAAGATTTCAAAGGCCTTGTATCAAAAAGTTACTGTGGAAAACAATAAAACAAAGCCACGTCAAAACGCCCATCTCTTTAAAAGAAGATGGTAAGGTGGCAAATCTTTAAGGCCGTAGCTTGAAGTTCTCAGAGTGAAGAATCTCAAATTTATCCTCAAGTAAGTTGTCAGGGTCAGCAAACCTCTACATTTCTGACAGACCATTAGGAGCTTTGCAAATTCCTCGTCCAAGCTCAAAAACCAGCAGAAGTGCCATAATCTACTCTATGAAATCATCCAGGACCAGGGCTTTGAATTTCACCCTCTTTGGACTGCAGTAAGTCACAGCTGAGGCAGACATTTCACAATGAGAACACCTACCCCAGGTCTCTAGGGAGCTGAAATGGAAAAAACACCTTTTTTTTTTCCCTGTTGCAGTTATCAGGGACAACATCAAGATTTGAACTTTTTTTTTCCTTCTTTCTTTCCATAATTTTTTTTTTTTAAAATCAGCTAAGGGACTGCAACCCTGTTAATTCTTCCTGCAATATTTGGAATAGGAAACTATGGATTTTTGGTTTCGAGAATACCTTAGGCTCCACACTCAGGCTTCAAGCAACCCCACATTATTCTAATATGTTTCCTGGTAACTGAGAAAGACATAATGAAAACAGCCCCCAGTAGTAACCCCTAAAGGATTAATTTTCCCAAGTCATTTGCTGAAAATATCAGCAGAAATCCCCCATAAGACGTTGGTAAAATCTAATGGCTGAGGATTTTCCTGTCAAATTTATATAGTCACTATATTTTAAATACAGCTTCCGTGTGGTGGTGGAGTTTTCCCCCTCTCTCCCTCCACACCACTCCGCAGTCGCTTCCCAGGAGGAGCGGGCGCCGCAGCAAAGGCACGACGAGGTAGAGGGAAGAGAGGGATGGAAACCTGTTTCGGATCCACTCTGGCTCACCTGCGCTGTTCTCCTGTTTCGAACGACCAATTTTCCTGCCCTTAACGGGAGAAAACACCCAGCGCCAGCATCGAAGATGCTACCGACACAAGAGCTGTTTCTTTCAAAAGCAAAGCGCTGGTATTGCCTGTCACTGGGTTTTTTGGTAGTCCCAAAAGCACCTGGTTCCAGCACCGAGGTGAACCCGCTGTACCCATCCCAGCTGGCGGGGTGTGAGGGGAGGGTGTGGGGGGGTGTGGTGAGGGGAGGGTGTGGGTCACGGCACCCGCAAGGCTGCAGCTCAGCTGGATCGTGGGATTTTGCCAAAACCACAGGTGAAACCCGGATTTAATCAAGATCTCCGGAATTTACCTTGCTCATTCCTTTTTGTTTTGTTTTTTTTTCTTTTTCAATTGCCCAAACCGTGTTCTCTCCCAAGGCCTGCCAACCTCTCAGCAGACCTCGCGCCCTCTCGCCCAGGGTTGGCGAAGAGCACGGAGATTACAAAAAAAATGGTGGGATTTATCCCCAGAAATGCACCTTGGCCCCTCTGCAACTCGTGGCTTGCCGGCAAGGAAACTGTTGTGTCAGGAGATGAAAAGGTTAAATGGGAGGCTGAGGGAGAGCAAAGTACAGTCATGCCTGAAACCCCGCCACCGAAGTTTGAGGATTTGTGGTTTAAAGCATTTGGCCAGCCCTCTGCTCCGGACGAGGGGGCGTGCGGCGGGAGGCAGCTGGAGGGGGGGTCACCCAGCAGCCCGCCAGGGACCATGGATGACTGATACGCAGCCAGGATGTGACATTTGGGATGTACTTTTGGCAAAGCCATGTGTTGCCCCATGGCAGTGCTGGCCGCTCTGATCTTGCTTCAGAGGGAGAGGGGCAACAAGACTGGGAAGGGTCTCGGGCCACCGATGGCCATCTCTCCTAGACACACAAGCGATGGCACTTTGTTGTCCCAGTGCCCGTACCGCTCGCTGGTAGCATGAGCAGCTTGACAGGGAAGCATATAACCCGACTAGTTCTGTTGCCGTGGCCATGCCTGCGAAGCCAACACGAGCCGCTTTATTGGTACCAGCAAACTATGCTCCCTGGTAATTCCACAAAGCAGGAAAACTCTAGTTTAAACTCCATTTACAGACAACCACTTTGGCCGAGACATTAAAAGCAAAGACAAATGACGATGGTCACAACCCAGGGCTCATCACCACTCACGAGGTTACCCTTTCCCGTAATGAGACAGACAGCTGGCACCAATCAGAAGTGTGTTTGGCGAGGATAAAGAAAGATGGCCAAAATCTGTAGAAGAGCCTTCCTAGCCTATGGGCTCAGTTAAGAGACTTTCCTAGCAGACTTCCATTTTAACCTCACTTTCTCCACCGCTAAGTTGTCTTTTCTCAGTATGTACTGCAGAACATTTCTAAGATTCACAGGCTTTGGCACGTGCCCACCTTTTAATCTAAACAAATGCACAAAAAGTTCAACTGCATTAAACATTTTAGGTATATGAGTAGTACTCCTCTTCTGCTTAATAACAGCAATCTCACGTTATTTGTTAAATTGAGAATACATGAACTAAAGAATTAATAAACAGTATGTCTTCAATAACTGCTTGCCCCCACTGGTTCCTTAAATTTGTTAAGAAGCAGTGTGAATTTTGGGAAATGCATTTCTTCCTTCTAAATATAGCAAACTAACCACTTTTTGGCTTAGCAAATGTTTTTGCTTTCCGAACGAGAGGCCTATGGGGATCATCATTAACCCTCTTCTTAACATAAACACTGACTAAGACTTAAATCTGGAAAACTGTCATTCACACAGAAAGGTTAACTGGCTCCAGCAGAAATGAGACTTATCATCTGCAACTTCTGCTACATGGGATCTCAAGAGAAGAGGGAAGAAGGCAGGAAAAGAGAGAAAGAAGAGGAAAGGTTACTTATTTATTTATTTTAAAAGGAACAATATTTTTCTATTGCGTGTGATCAGACGTTTTGTTCCCGGGGGGTGCAAGCGGCTGAGCTGCTGCAAAACATGGACTAAGAATGAAGCACTGATAAAATCTGAGGCTCAGACTGGCACATGCAGACCCTCCTTCTGACAATATTCACACCAGCTTGACTCCACTGACTTCAGTGAACTTTCTTCTTCCTCATGAGAGGACAGTTCTAGGCCGATAATAATTATTATGTGCATATCGATACACCCATGGAGCATTTATACAGACACAGATTTGATTTCTGCAATGTAAAGGCTACACAGAGCACATTCTGCAATTACAAATGCAATTTTGAACAGAGGACCAAAAGATAATAACCTGAAAACAGAAAGCTCATATTGCATTATCCAGAGAGATCTGGATCCTGACTGCTTTGTGAGCTGATGCATGACACACTAGGATCTCTTTATCCACTGTCTGAATGAAACAACTGTTTAACATCTTCCAGCAACTACACAGACCAGCGCTGGAAGGGAAGCAAAGAACACCTGAAACATCAGATGAGTTACATGGGCAGAACGCAACCGTCCCATCAGAACCTGGAGAACGTGCCTTTAGACAGAATGATGGATCAAACCCTTGGTTTTATGTACCACTAACTAAAGTGCATAGAAGGTCCTGCCTTCACCTCTTCAGGTGAATTCTTCAGAAAGAACCTGGACTTTTATGTTCAAGAAAGCCAAACTATGGGCAAAAGCCTTGATAATATTTGGAGCTGTCGAATGCATCAGGTTTACAAGCACCAGCTATATACCACAAGGTTGCCAGGGGATGTCTCAAGTTAACAAAATATATTTTCCCTGGATGTTACAAATACAGTTTTCCCTGTTACTGCAAGTTTATCTTGCTGTGATACGGAAAAATAACTTCAGGGCAAGTTACACATTCTGGTTGATGGTTTTGTTTTCAAAAATTTTTGCACTGTGGATATCCTCTTAAGTGTTCACAAAATCCACCAAGTTCTATGAGGCCTGAAGAATGCCAAATCCAGGTTAGAAACAGCACTGGTTGTTGGAAATTAAAGATCCCTTACTCCAGTGGAAGTGGCTTGGAATAATAAGTCTGTTACAGTGATTGCCAAAAAGGAAAAACCAGTTTGACTGGAGTTTTCTATAGGAGGTTGATAAAAGAGAAAGCAGAAAATCCCCAAACAGGAGAAGCAAAGGTAACAAAACACAGGCTTAAAAGGAAGTCATGAGAAGTTTGTGTTTACCTGTGGCACCAGTCCAAGCTCAGTGCAAGAGAACTTTCTGCCAAGAGACTTCACATCTAGAAGTCAAACCAGATGATTCAAAAAAGAGGATGCTAGTAGACCCCAGAAAACCCAGATGAAGACAAGTGAACTCTTCAGGGTGGTGAATGCTGCTGGCCAGGAAAAGCACACATGCATGTTTATTACTGTTTTCAGATCTATGCATTTTTTTGTGACATGTAAATGAAAGGAACAGTGTGTTAAAATCCTGAGCAAAATGAGAGCGTATCTGTTTGCTTTCACCTACCACGTGTTTGTCAGGTGTTGACACGACCCAGAGAATTGACGTGGCTGGAGTCCTGGTGAGTGCTGGGGTTAAACAGCAGGACTGGTGCTAGTTCCCTTGCTTCACGTTTGGATCACTGGACCAGCTCTCATAAGGATGTCTTGGAGGCTCCAAGACATAGACAGGATCTGGAGTTCCTATAGATAATTACCATTTGAGGAATATGAGGGCTCCTAACACATGTCCTACCAGAGAAGAAGCTTTCTAGGGATGCACGTAAAACGTCAAGTACATCATCAGTGCAAACTAAGAAAACTGAAAAATTTGCTCTACTGAAAAGTCAGGAAGGTGACCAGCTTCCTACACAGTGGGAACAAAGTGTTAATGCAGACCTTGCAGAGCACCTGGTAAAATTTCTTTTTCCTTATTGCAGTTTATGAGGTGTGGTGGCAGATCATTTCTCTTCTGCACTCTTTAATCCTTGCCCCAGCTCTAACATTGCACTCTCATACCTTTACCTTGCGCGAAGGACACGCTGGACACAAACTCTGTGAGTAGAGCAGCCTTTCGATGTGCAGGGCTGCTGTGTGGTTCACAGAGCGTATTCTTAGAGTTACTAGAATAGGATGCTATCTTGTCAATGTTCAAGTCAAGAAAACTTACACAACAGAGCAAAAATTAATGTCTCAGGACTTGAAGGACGATGAAGACTGACATCCTTCCCATGGTTCCAGTGCATTTTACCCCAAAACACCCAACAGAGCCACTTTGCCCATTGTTCAGAGCTAGACCTGTTGCCTTCCCTTTAGCAGAGTGAAGAGACATGGTAACCTTTCACCTTCGATGGGAAGGACACAAAGCCTGCTCTTCCCAAACTTGCTTATGCCATGCACCAGAATTTATTAGGGCTTCCTAATTTTCTACATGTAATCTAGACCAGATGGGTCATCCTTCTTATTCACATGCACAACACACTTTGGAGCTATACATGAAAAACAGTATCAGATAAATATCTGTATATGATCACCTGCCTTAGAAATTACCAGGCGAAAATAAGAATAACATCAAGCAGAGGTCTAGCAGTGCGGATACAAACGCTAGACATAACCATTAAACTCATAAGAAAATTCCTGTGTCTTTACAATTGATGCTGCTGAAATGTTTTCATTAAATCCCCATTATCCTGCCCCTATCAGAAGAGGATTTATTTAACCACGGAATATATTCAAGCTATTGGTCATAACACCTACGGCTTGGCTGAGTGATCATCTTGGGTAGCTGGAGGAAGGCATGGAGCTGAAGCGAGGAAATGAATTGTTACTACAAAATATGAAGGAAGAAGGATGCAGTGACCGTGTCCAACTTACTAATAATTGGCCTGATTCCATTTAATAGTTATAAGCTACTTAAACTAAACAAGGGTTATAAAACCTAGGGATCAAAACTAGCCCTACAACCCTGCTACCTGTACATTTGACAGTAAGTCATGTTAACACTAACTTCTACTATTAATACGGCCTTTTGTGAAAAGCATTCCTAACTCTGCACTCTCTGTACCTTTCTTTCCATTCCCATCAACTTTCCTTGATTTTTTCAGTGTACAGTGCATTTGTACTACTAAAACAACAATACAATGAGTTGGGTTTGAGGAATGAGGAAAATAATTATGCAACAACCTGATTATATCCTGCTTCAAGTTACTTTAAAGATTACATTACGCTTCCATTTTTAATCTCTCTACCCTGTACCCAACAGGTGGTTGTGATTCCGGGGGTCTGATTTACGAAAAGCTGGAGCAAATGGGTCCTGCTTTGTGGATAACAGAAAATTTGGCACCGCAGGCAATCCTCGCTGCTCCCTGCATGGGCTCCGTGCTGAGATGCTTGCTGCCAGTCCCAGTGTACCATCTACGGCCCCAGGCAGGAGAGCTAGGGAAGGAGGGGGCTGAGCAGCACCGGGCACGATGCACTGGTGCTTCGATACAACAGCAGCATCTGAGCCAGCCTGAGAACCTGGGTGGAGCCACCTGGAAGCCCGGCAGTTGCAGCTCCTTGCAGGATTGTGGCCAACGTCACCACCCCTTAAGGCATTGTGGTGCTACTCTGAGAACAACTTCAGCCTTTACAGCTCAAAAGTCACCTTGCCAATTCGTAGGAGCTGTTGCTCTGTGCCATGTACACATCTGCAAGGAAGGGCAGAAGCTTGATAAAAGCTTACTTTATAAAAAAAAACCCACTGAGGCCAATTTTAAATCCTGGACAACTTCTAAAGCTCCTAAAAACAGGCACCATGAAGGAAGTTGAACCTCCCAATCTATCTTCTCCATCCAGTCAGTGGAAAAAATGTGGAAGATTTATGCAATAGCAGCTGGAGAAGGCTGAAAGGGAATATACAAATAAGGCACAAATGTCAGAAACCCAAAGCCACTTGTCAGTTCAGATCTCAAAATACTGTCTGTTCTCTCTTTTTTTCTTTTAAAGAGAAGATTAAAAATACCGTTCCCAACTTGCATGCAACCTGTGGAAATGAAAACCAGGAATCATTCGTTCTCTAAATATGGAACCATCACTCACACGTTTACGTAATGACATATAGCCGGTGATATACTGGCAGGTCATCCTCTAGTCGGACTGTTAATGCAAGTACAAGTTTTGTATTTTCAAGGAGAAAAGTAGATGCATTTTTATCGTTTTGCTTTTTCTTTCCCACTTCAAACCTGAGGGCGCCTAGAACAACAAATTCCTTACCAGATTATTTTTTCCCATCAACCTGTGTGCGTGTGTGACATTGTGGCTCAGATGCTGGGAAAAGCTCTGAGGAGGAGAGTGCCTGACCTTTTCTCCGAGGAAAGTCCATATTAAACCAAATTCTAATATAAAAGTTGTTCACACTATTGCTTAAGAGAGTGAGTGCCCTCAGGAGGTAGTGCCAGGATGTGAAGAAGAATGAGGACCCTTAGCCTCTAGGAACTTGGCTCCACAATGAGGTGAAACTCTCAAACAATAAATCTGGGAAGCTTCACTAAATGATACCAGACCTAACCTGCAAAGTTCCAGACAAAATCCCAGCCTTGTGCAAAGGAGTGTCCTACAGAATTACTGCCTCTGCCCAGTATCTCAAAAAAGAAATTTTACATTAATGGTATGCTATTAATGGTATACTAGTTTAAAAAACACTCCTCCCTCCCCTACAAAAAAGCCCTAAAAAACCTTTCTACAAAATCGCTTTCAATAATAAAGTGAATTGTAGTTCAGAGCAAATAGAGCAAAGATTAATTAGGGACTAGACATTTTATTAAAGTCATCACAGAAACAGAATCAAACCACAAAGTTTTGTTGTTGTTTGGTTTTCTACTTCCAATTAAATGGGATTTCTGATTCCAAATACCAGAGCACAGGTATGGCAGCCAAATCTGTGGGCATTTATTTTAATCAAATAAACACACAGATAATTGTTAATCTTATAATCCCTTCAAATTGTCAGTAACCTTCTTAATTAGATTACAAATAATCCGGTCCTAACACCAGCACTGTAAATACTGATCTCTTGTCCTCAACAAACATCTGCCTTGCAACAGGGTATCACGCATTAGACTTCAAAGCACCCGAAGTACACACTTCCTTCAGGAAAACAGTTACTTTGCTTTGTGGAGGAGTGCGTTAATAAAAATTTTAAATAAATCCAAAAAGGACATCTTTACTGTGACTGAAAGCCAAAGCCATTCCTTAATTCAGCAAGTGCTGAAAGTTCCCCCATTTCACAAGGTGCTCTTTTGAGGAGGTCTCAGTGCTACCCATATTCAAAAAGCACAGAGTCATACTCACGCTTAAAGAAACCTTTTCTGACTGCGTTTTTTAAATTTCAGTTTTTTATTATGCATTTCTACACAAACCCTTGAACATCTGACAACAAATGGAAAACAAATCAAGAAGCGTTAGTAATAAACAACTGCACATCTTTAAGACGTACATCTTCAAGATGTACATCTTCATTTACTGGTTACGTGTCGGATCTGGGGCTGCTCTGACCTAAATTCCGCTCAAGCACTGCAACGCACTTCTGAGCAGATTGGTGTCAAAACACCAGGTGGACAAAAGCCAAATCACAGAAGTGAGGAAACAGGGGTGTTTCTAACTGGTTTGTATGCCTCTTGCTTGTGTTTCTTCCCATCTCAGCACTGAGAAACCATACGATGGGGCTCCACCACAACACTTTGTGCATGTCCCGGGCCCCTCCAGACAAGATGCAGACATTACGTAGACTGACAGCCCACACCAGTAGGAAAGGAATGATGACCAGAATTAATCTGAAGCATACTAAAAGTGCATTCAAAAACTGCTGACCTGTTCTTCAAAACTGACACCATTTTCAAGGTAATTTTCTTACAGAATCTACAGGTAAGGGAATTTTAATAACTGCAGAACAAATAGACAAAATAAACACAAACAGCAAGATACTCCCACTACAGGGCAGCTTTATACTTTCCTGCACTATTTTTTTTCTTTTGTCAGAGTGATTAAATATTTCAGATATACAGAGGGACTAAGAAATTGAGTGCAAGAAAAGCTTTGATTCTACCGAGACTAACGCACAAGCACACTTTTAAGGATATAAGCAATCCTATTGAATGCAACAAGACTTTGGCATTCAGTGGGACTGCCCATATACTTAAAAGATCAGTAATGTGTGCAAGATTTTGGATGTCTGGAGCCTGAATGAAGGTCTTTCCCTTAAAGCAAATGGAGACCCTGCTCTTTGCTCATTGCAGCCCAGACCCAAACACCCTAGTCAGAACTACGGACCAACAACACGCGACATTGCACAGCATGTTGCAGGTACAGAGGTGGCTTTTTGTTCTGTGGAATGATCACACCTGTGATCACCATTCTCCACAAGTGTAATTATATTGCTATTAGGAGTAAGCTGTACAGAGATTTTTCTAAAATCCAGCGGCTTTAGATATAGATTGTTAGCCCTCTCTCTTGTATCTTCCAAGTAGTATGCTTAACAGAGGATACAATAAATGTAATAAATAACACTTTACATAATAGCGGTTTTGCCAGCACCTGACCTGTGGGGACCGTAGGGGCGTACAGTGAGACTAGTGTCAGCACTGGCAGGCTCCTCTGCAACCTCCATCAAGCCACCAAGAACAAGTCAGGCTCCTGCTTTACCTCCTAGCGTGGCACATTACATTTTAAATACTTCTCCTCAATACAATGTGGATAAATTTAAATAATCCTATGAGGACACTGGAACAAAGCCACAACCTAGGAAGTGCCTTCTACCTGTCTGGTAACAGGTATCACCTGCCACACCAACCAAGAGCCTGGTCTGTGAGCTGAAGAGGCCCAGGCCACACACTGCTTTATAAAGCAAGACCTGCACATTGATTTGTTCAAACAACTGGGAAAACTAATACTATGCCCAGGTCATAATTTGCTGTCATCAATGCTAACTTATCCTCTGAGAAGAGTGACCATACGAGTGCTACGAGGTATCTTCAATTACACATGCAGAATTTGTTTTCCAACGTAATTGATTTTCTTCAGCAGTTCACCTTAAAATGTTTACCATTCTGGCAAGGAATACATCATGCAACACCCACTTCAAAAGCCTAATTACAGCAGGAGAAAAAAAAAACAGACCAGAAAAGTAAATTAAGCTGTATGAACTCACTCCTTTATACCCTTACCCTACCTCTATTCTTTTAAAAAGTGTTTTTAAGATAAAAATTGTTTGTATTGAGAATTTGAATGACTATGGTCTTTACCAGGAGAAAGATGCCTGGAAGTAGAACACAGGAGAAGAGCATAGGTGACCCAACTAGACTTTTCTGTATTTCCTGCTTCAAACACAACTATACTGATTATCACCAGAAGTCTGGTAATAAGCTGGTTACAATTAGCATTTAGCATAGACACCATATAAACACCAAATATCAAGGACATACCCACACGTAACACTGAAAATACAATTCAATACGATGAGGGATTGGAAGTGAAGTTTTACAAAGGAGCTGGTGCATCATGGTGCCCTAATGTCTACTAAAATGACCAACATTATAAAAATCCCCATAACCTACAATTGTTAAGGTAAGGAATGGAATGCAAGATATAGTGAGAAACCAATGGATTAATATCAATAAACAAAAATAGTATCATAAAACTACACCCAACTGAGAAAATTAATTACGACGTCATGAAATAGAAATGGAACATTCTGAAGGAAACAAAACGCATTTCATAGAAACCCACAACCAGCCATTTTTAGGCAGTGCATAAATTAATTACTCTACTCTTTCTCTACAATTATTAAGAAAAACATTTACCTAGATTAGCGCCAAGCCATCTTTAAGATGGCAAGACGTATTTTATTCTAACTTTCCCCAGAACACACATTCACATGATCATGACAGCCCCAGCTAGCCACACAGCATGTTTAGAGCTATATACACACACACACACATCTGTATCAGTATTGAAGAGCCTCGTTCTGTTATTTACATCATCTACTGAGCATCTGAAGGAACATCTCTGAACCCAGCAGCACAAGGAAAATTGTGGAAGGAGCAATTTAGATAGAAATATATCAAAATTGAAGCTATGAAAGAAGGAAAGGTTTGCTTATTTATAGTACAAAGAAATTCCATCTGGTTAGGCTGTGGGTTTTTTCTTGTAGAAATTAAACAGGAAATTAATCTCTCTCCCTCCCCCTCTATAAAGCAAGGCATTTTCATTTATGATGCCAAAAGCTTGATACTTGTAGATTTGTCTGCCATCAGTCATTAATCAGCCTCACAGCATTTACAGGTAGAAGGATATCTCCCGACAGATACAAAAACCAGATTTAGAACCAAAGCCGAAAATTATATAAAGACAGATATATAGATACACATTTTAGCACCCTGGAGTACATTTCCAAAAATAAACTAGTCAAATGGATATCTTCCTAAAAAAGCTGATTGCATAAGCATAATTACACTAACACAAGTACCTGCACTATCTCTCTGCACGTTATAAATAGCTCAAAGTTACATTACAGTCTTATTCTAAAAAGCTATTGTTCTAAGTTCATGCCTTCTCTCACAATCCCCTCAAAAAAAGCCCCCAGCCCTCACCGCTAGCCCAAGTACTATTTTCCTGATGTTGCTATATAACTTCTTAGAACCCAAAGACATTATTTCCCCCTTGCAAGCCACATTGACTGTCAAACGAAAAGACTATTCCAGCAGTGAGAAAGTTGCTTAACCACGTAATTCTCTCTAGATTACAATGATACGGTAGCACTTTTTAACCAATTCTGGTATTTCTCTATTAATTGCCAGCATTCCTCTGCTTGCTTATAGTTTGATTTTGTACCTCAACAACTTTTTGTCACCTTGGAACACCAGCTGAGAGAGGCACGTATTTCAGGATGCAATTTATTAGAAATGCTGGGACAAGATCCTCTTCCGAAACTTTAAGCTGAGACTGCTGAGCAGGACGTTGAGTTGGACCCAAGGATCCAAAAAAACCTCCCAATGAGTACTAGCCAAGGGCAGCGCAAGATGCAGACTGAGGCAAAATGCTGGTTTCTTCCCCCATCCTGTCTTGCTTTTTGACACAAAATCCTGTTTACTGAATTTGCGCAAAAAGGGATGAATTTCATTTTTTCAACAAGTAGAAAGTGAGCATAAAAAGCACTTCTGAGAGGAAGGATTGGCAATGCCGGCATTAACATACAGTGCTGCTAATCAGTGCCAAGGTGCCGCTCAGACAATCTAAACACCACTGTAGATACCACAATAGATATATTGTTTTCATTAAGTTCTTATATCCATCAGAGATATGCAGCTGCCTGACACAAATTCTAATTATTCTGTCACTGAAGCGTTAAAACCAGGAGGCAGACCTAACCCCAAGGAGGAAGCCCTTGCATCAGCAAGAGCAGTCCTGCTGTATGACGCAAGCATGACAACGCCGTGGGAGGGGCCACTTTCCATGATGGTTTTGCTGTCAGCAAAAGAAATGGAGGGTACAGATGAGCTACAGCTTGTACTAATGCTGATGACAATGCAGATAATATCACCTTGGCTCTACTTCTACATGTTGGTTATGACATTGTATGCAATTCTTCCAAGAAGTAGTACATAATGATGAACGTAACAGTACCTATTACAAGTAAACCAGCTGCTGTTACTTAAAGCTACTGAAATAACAGGCTACGTATTTCTGAGAAAGTGCAAAGGAGAAACAAACAAACAAAAGACAATCCATACTAGCAGAAAACCATCTGTACGCTTTACTTGATACATAGTACACAAAGTAAGCAGCTTTCTGCTTCCTGTTGGGCATTTGTGACAAAGTTTATTCGATATTTAATCCCATAGCGGGGGGGAAGACTTCTTTTTGCTCTGCATCTAGCTTCTGCAACAGGTGTCTACCCATGTTTCAGATGCTGGAGGAATTAAGTAAATACGCAGCTATGAGCTGATTCTGCTCCCAGTGAAATCAGTGCAGCAACCTCACCTTCTTCCCTAGAATGTGTCCTGTTTTGGGCTGGGATAGAGTTAATTTTCTTCCTAGTAGCTGGCATAGTGCCGGATTTTGGATTTAGTACTAGAATGTTGGTAACACATTGATGGTTTAGTTGTTGCTAAGTAGTGCTTAGACTAGGCAAGGACTTTTCAGCTTCCCCTGCTCTGCCAGGTGCACGAGACGCTGGGGGGGGCACGGCCAGGGCAGCTGACCCCAACTGGCCAAAGGGCTATTCCAGACCGTATGACGTCATGCTCGGGGGAACTTGGCAGGGGAAGAGCGATCACTGCTTGGGGACGAGCTGGGCATTGGTTAGTGGGTGGTGAGCAATTGCATTGTGCATCACTTGATTTGTATCATCTGTATATTCTCTTACAATTATTTATTTGTTATTGTTAATTTTCCTCTACTGTTTTATTTAAACTGTCTTTATCTCAACCCATGGGTTTTACTTTTCCCCGATTCTCTCTGAGGGGGGGAATGAGTGAGTGGCTGTGTGGCGTTCAGCTGCCTGCTGGGTTAAACTACGGCAGAATGAAATCCAGCACACTTTGCAATTTACCTTTAAAACTCAGCAAGGTGGGTGGAAGTTGCTAAACGCTCCACATTTGCAGATTAAGAGGGGCCTTCCCAATGCACTAAGAAACAGAAGATATTCTTAAAATCCAGTATGATTATTTCAAATTATAAGAGTTGAGAAGAATGATGCAAGAGGTATCACACAGCTAGAAATGAAGAAAGAGATAAATATCAACAAAAGGATGGTTTGGATAAGGAAGAGGAAACGCTGAACTAGAACTTATGAAACTCACAGAAAAAAAAAGACACCCACCAGATAGGTACATAACTATGGATAAGAGAAAATTATAACTGAGATATTATCTTCATGGTGATCCACATGCATATAGAGAATTACCACAGACATCTACTGAAATTCAAATTAGCCAGCTCAGTTACAGATAGCAGTGCGTCTGCTATGTCAAGGCTTCACAGAATGGCAAGGGTTGGGCTTCAGCACCTGAGCCCAGTATTTTAGAAACTGGGCTGAATTTAAGCTTTTTCTTTCTGCACAGGTACCCAGACTGGTTAGGTTAATGGCAGGCTGGGTGTGTCCAGACCGGCTGCAATTGCACCTGTAGCTGGTGTCAAAGGATTCGAAGAGCCTGAAAAGGAGCTGGCAAAAAGAGGAAATACAGCAAAAAGCTTCTGAAACACATACATCAGAGAAAAGTTAAGATGCATGTGTAGCAGCTTCTTTACAAGAGACTGTGGAACACGAAAATTACAGCTATTACGAGCTGATTACAAATATTACATCCTTGACAAGGTTTTGCAACTATATATAATAACGCAAGCTTTGATCTACTTGTATTTAATTTACTACATAATTAAAGCAGTCCTATAAGCCAAAGTTAATTTAAGCAGTCATATGTTAACCCGGCATAATTTTCAAATCTTCTTCCTTTTCAATTACACTGCCATATGTTAATACGATAGCTTTTTATAGATTTTCTTGTTTACATACATGTCATAACTGACCTGCTGAAAGATTAGATTTCATAATATCCCGGTAAAGAAGCATCTGTTCCAAGTTTCCCTGTAGACACCAGATTCACAGCAACTATTACTCTTGTTAGCTTGTGATTTTTTTTTTGCATCACTAGGACCTCAATGCAATTATTTCCTAAGTGTGCCATCTCTGGTCTGTGCTTCATTCAGTAAAAACTGTTTTATAGATGCTTTAGTGGCGAGCTGAGCCGTAGAAGCTGTAATTTGCGAGCTGGATGTGACGTACAGCTTGGCTTCACGACGCCTTGCAGGCGCACCGTTTTATTTATTTTGCATGCTACTGATAACACTGAGGTGTGCGTTTGAAAGGCCGACGCAGCATCCAGCAAGCAGGAGACTCCCCACCCTTGCTGCCTGCTTTGGTTTCCTCCCGGGGCTGGGACAGGAAACGCGGTGGCTGTAACACACGCAACTCCCCAGCCCTTCGTGAGCAGCGTCGGCACTGCAAAAGCTGCTTCGTTTGGCCACAAAGACGTAGGTGATTACTAATTTCTGTTAAATGTGGCAGATTTGCTGAGAATGAACAACACGTTATTTTGTTACAGAAAACTGACCACTGTTTGCTAGCATCATCGAAATCACAGTTAGCTCTTGCTCTGCAAATTCTGTTTTTCTGAGGCCTAAAACCACTGTAAAATTTCTAGCTGAAGACTAACTCTTTTCCTGTGATTTGTAGTTATTTCAAATCAAAAAGTGTTCAGCTTATTTGTTTTCTGAAGTTACAACAGATGCTGGTAGGAGCCATTCTAGCAAAACCAGATATGAAAATGCATTGCAGTTTGCATTTTAAAGGCATTTTTTTTCCCCATGGTGTTTGAGATAGGAAAGATGATGGGTATTGGAATAAGGAGGTGGTGTATCTGTGCAAGGGGATTGTGTGACAAAGAGTAACTATCTGACATTCAGGTGTTTACTCAGGATATTCATGGCCATATCCTGTCCTATCTTATGGTAAGGCAGCACAGGGCACTCGGATTCTCGTCTCAAGCAGTGATTGCGGATTCTGAGTTCAGCTGGACACTCCCTTGATTTCGTTACAGGCATTTGAAAACATTTATTTATTACCAACAGAAGAGCTGTTGTTTTTTTCTTTCTATATAAAGTTATAATTTCTACCAAGTAATTTTGCTATCTTTTCATAAGAGAATTTTGAATACAGTTAGAAGGGATTCTAGCCCAAAAAAAATCAAAATACTTTCTTCAAAAAAAAGGCTAATGTCTGAATAGTTTACAAGCACTTGGCTCGGAGTCCACGTCTTTAGCATTACTGAATGAGTTACGATGTGCATGTAACAATACTGAACAAGTTACTGCTTCTACTATTTTTTTTTTTCTTAGCTTTTCCTACTCCCAACATTATATCCTATGTTTTTTTTTCCTGGCTGCAACTTGCCTAAAATACATCGCCTGAACAAAAATGTATAGCCAGTGGGTCTGGCTATATTAATGGCTCCTCTTTGACATCGAAGTCTATTAAACCTACAATTTCAGGAAGATTCACTGAGTCCTTTCGGCACACATATGCAGGATTTGTGCCACGTTTGACATGCCTAAGAGCTCACCTGTATCACTGATCTTTCCAAACCCAGGTGCTGGCTTAAGCAACATTTCCCCCAGCTCAGAGGAAAAACCCAGTCAGGAGCAGCGGGGAGGCAACAAGAGGGACTCACTGCACACTCAAGAGTCCATTTGTGCCCACGCTGACACAACTGGCATTGATGTTTGCATTTGTCTTTATGTGCCTATTGTGTATTAATCTCATCTAACCCTTTTTTGCATAGGCTGCTGTTGCAGGGAAATCACATTATTCGGCTTTCTCAGGCTGACATCCTTTTTCCCCAAGTCACTTTTTGACAGCTATTTGCATTTCCTGTAAGAGCAAGCAAACACTCTCCTATTCCCCAGGCTCCCAAAAGATAAACACCACCAACAAATTCAAACCCTATAGTTCATTAAAATACACGCACCTGCAGGACTGACAGAGGATGGATCATCTGAACACATGGTTTTCAGGAAGAAGGGAAGCAGCTTTTATTTTTTTTTTTTAAACTATCAATAGAAATGAAAAATTTCAACATCTTTTTTAACTTTCATAAAGATTGCATCTTAACTGCTTAAGTAACAATAAACTGATGCTACTGACTGACTACAAGCTTTCATGCCATGGACTTGGCAAGTGATTTTAAGTAATAGACAGTCTTGAAATTATGGAGTTAAAATATATTTGTGCCTTCAAAAGCATGCAGACACATGGAAACCAAAGCAAATGTAAATAAAAGTTAATCTTCGAAAGGTTCAGTGAGTATTTACTCAGGTTAATGTATAATTTCAGATGCATTTCATGCAAAAAAATCCACAAAATAAAAATACTAATTATGAATGGAAAACCTTGGAGTTGAACACACCTGTCCAATTCATGTGTAAGAATAAAGTATTAGCTCATATTGCTCTTCTCCTTGCTGAAAAGCAACACCTCACAGGCTGTAGAGCAGTAGTTTCATAGCAAGGACATCCCCTATGCAGTGGCTCTGCAGACAGCTGCATCTGCTTTTCCTATGCTTATGCATCTTGAGGCAGCAATTATGCTTGGTAAGAGATACAGACAAAAACCTGAAGACTTCTGAACAAAATGCCTAATGGTAAGGACTGCATCAAGCAAGACAATGGGACACCAGGAAATGCGGAATTCTTATTATGCTCCCATGTTTGCAAAACAGGAAAATCACCTAAGAAACCCAGTTGGTAAGTCAGCGCGTTTGCATCTTGCGTGAGGCTTTGATTCGGGTTTTTAGGTACCTGAAGCTTGTTTTTTGACAGCGCCCTTGTTTTGTTTACAGCACATTGCTGGGATACTCCCTTTGATTCAGCCTGACACACGTGATGCTCTGCCAGCTTCTGTTCTGCAGTGCTGCTGCTGCACTAAAAATAGCTTCCGCTTGCTTTGGCTCCACATCTAATTTATGGAAACTCACAGAAAAGAAGGCCCCTGTTAGTGGGTGAGCGACGTACGATTTTGCAGCTTGTGCTGCTAGTCTCACTTGGCCTCCTGAAATGCATCACTGAAAATTCAAAATTTAAGCCTGCAGTTAAAGGAGGTTAGGGGGAAAGAAGATAACGCTTAATAAATTTAATTTCTCTTTAAGGTGGTTTAATAGTAACTTAACTGAAAATGTGGAACAGTTGTATGTAAAAATGCCTAGAATTTAGACTAGAAATTTATAAAGGGCTACTAGTGCCCACACTTGTTTAGGGAAAGTGCCTTAAGGATTTTCTTTTTCTCTGAAAAAATTCAAAGCTATGTTAAAATTCAAATGCCAAAGTAAGTTCAGATAAGGGGTTATTTTTCTTTCTACAAAAAATGGGGGTTTAATTTTCTAAAGTGGATTTTTTCAGATATTCATTCGTAGCGCCATATCTAGGAGTGTCACTGGTTGCACTGGAGCTAGTTTTAAATGAAAACTGAATTGGAAACAGCAATGGCGTAAGTCTGGTATCTGTGTTATGGGCTGTATTTTTAACGGCTTAAATTTGTGAAGACAGGAACACTGATGTAATGAATAAAATTTCCAAAACTCAAAATGAAGGCCTGTTTTTCTTTAAAAGTTTTTAAGGCGAGTAATGAAGACGATAAGGAAATTGGGATTCAGATTTTATTTCAGACACGAACTTCTAAGTTAAGGAAACTTCAGATGGCAATCAGCAGCTTAAGCAGAAAGAGATTTCAAGGCATTAAGCTTGTAAAAAACCAGCAAATAAACTGGCTGGCTTTGTCCAGAAAGGTTCCCTGCATAAATTTAGCCGTCTGTTTGCAAGCTATCAATTTAAGGATTGGTATCTAAACTGTTATCCAAGTAGGGACATTACTTAGCAACTACCACGGCTAAAAAGGAATTTTCATAAGTCTCAAGAGAGGTTATGATTTATTGACCAAAAAACTCTCAACGAAATCCCGAAACCAGTTTAGGCTAGCTACAGTTGGCTGCTTGTGAGTTACATGACTAAGTAATGGTCACAGTGAGTCTGTATCAACCTATTTACGCAAAAAATACCGTGTTGTGTTACCGTTAAAAGGTCTTAAATTGAACAGATAGTTATTAACTTCAATACGTCTTCTAGGCAACCCCTTTTTTTTACATCCCGCCACGGGGAAAAAAACCCAACAAACAAAACCCCGTCGGACGCATACGCGTTGAGAAAAAGGGTATAGTCTAAGGGAAGAATGAAAAATAGCAGCTCTGCAGCAGAGTTTTTGTATGCAACTGTGTGTGATGGAGAGGGAGAGGAAGGGAGCGAGGAAACGGTGTGATTTAATGCTCGCAGGAGTGTCATTTTCCTTTCTGCCCTAACTATTCATTTCTCCTATTTTCAAGGAGTTCAAACCAGAGCTTTAAAAGCCTCTTTTTGTATCCGGGGCACATAAACATGAAATTCTGTTTACATTCTTAATTATAAACACGTATTGAAAATCCCTGGTCTATCTCCAACCCCAAATCAGTTTGATAGCATTCAAATCAATGTTTACAGTCTGGCACTTGTTGCCTTCGCAGCCTTAGCTCTGCGCCTCCATGCTGCCGAAAACCAAGCGTGAAAGCATCAAGTCCCCGCAGCCTTGCACTGTAATTGCTAGAAAGCAAAGAGAGATGGGGCGTAGATCTAAGGTCTTAAGCTGAGGAGAGGAGACAGGGAGAGAGAGCAGGGGCAGCCACCCCTTCGAACATCTGACACTCTGCTCTGTTCATCTCCCCTGTCAGGGCTCGGATAACAGCATGTGAATGCAAAGCTCGGCCCTGCCTTAATATAATTCGGAATGTTACATAAGTGCTTGATAAACAAAGCAGGCAGCTAGAAATGAGATAACCTAGCCATGTGTATATTCAGCTGACTACTTATTTAGATTCCCAGCTAGTATGCTGTGACTGTGATAAAGGGAAAGAAAATGGCCGTAAATACCAGCCTCTAAAGGCATCCTTGGTTCTTTTAGGACGCCTCAGGTTTTAACACCATGTGGAGGATAAACGTGTCAACATTTTAAGTATGGCCAGATTACGTTTTTTTACTTCCTTTTTCCTCCCTTGCTTCGACACAGTAAAACGGTTGGCAATACAGGGAAGCGTTTCAAAACCATTTTCCTACCCACCCGTAGCTACCAGGACAGGTCACATCCTTCACACGCACCTTTAAAAACGTATGATAAACTAAGTGATACTTCTGAGCTTTGCAAAGTTAATTCCAGAGAATAATTAGGACAGAAGTTGCCAGATGCATTATCTAAATGTCCCGCTGCACGAAATACATGTACAATGTCATGAAAGATCCCAGAAGAAACCCCTCAGACAGGACCTCTAATGTATACCTTTCCTGGCCAGGCGAGAAACATTTAAAACACTGTTAATTGCATCTCTTGTCTTATTGCTGAATGAAAATAAAGGCGGGAGGCCACGAAAATAAACACATGAAAGCAAACTGACCCAGCTTCACACCGATAAGCAATTATCGAACATAGTGTGTTTCCAGTCAATTAAAGACCTATTTTTAAAAAAGTTTACAAGTACCTTAGAACAAAAGCATGCTGCTCCAGAACAGCAGCTAGAAAAGCCGGGGAAAGGAAAGAAAGAATGCATGGGAAGTACTGATAAAAAAATACCCAAACAAAATGAAACAAACCAAGAACCCCAAATGAGAGTTTAAACATAAGCTACTCTTCTAGAAACGTTATCTTAGCCGTACTAAAAATATACATCAAAATGCCCACTACTGCTATCTGAAGCTCCCTTCTGTTGGGCCCTCTTCCTTTAGAGCAAACAAAGTCATAGTAATAGCTAGCTTTCCTCCAACTTCCCCTGTGAACAAGATCCGCTGGTGGGTACAAGCGGTCAACCACTGCCACCAGTTCTACAAACTTCCACATTTCTCTAATCCTATTCATTGTCTTGCCTTATTCTATTTCTAAGCAGTTTAACAGCACATGCCAGTATTTTTCGTAACTCCTTAGGGGGGCCGCTGTTAGTTCTCACCCATCGCCACCTCAGGGCAGACAGGAGGCATCGTCCAAAAGTTACACGTTTCTTGCAAAGTCCAGAAGAAAAAGACAATCCTGATCTTTTATATTCAATACGATTGGAGTTGTACTTTCTCTAATACTACAACTTTTCTAGAACCACTAACAATTTTTGGCTGACCTATGCTAAAAAAAGGGAAACACATTCTTCCAGCTGCCACATGAAGCAATGTTTCTTATGAAGACAAGTTTTCAGGGATTTTATTTTTTAAGGAAAAAAATCTGAATTTCTATGCATGTGTCTCTGATGGAAATTGCTTGCCATGAGATTCATCTTGTAGCTACAAAACTTGCCCTGTGGTCACCTGGTCATCTGCTGCAGAGTTTGGGTTGATGAAGCAAAGGGATACAGAGACATATTCAACCACCTCCCTCATTTGAGGCCAGAGAAAGGCTTTATCAACCGCAATTCTACGCCTCAGGTTATCTCAGGCTCAAGTATGGGGAGAAACCGAGACCAAATCTATCTATGCATAAAATTTTAAAGGCTTGCCATGGGTTACTTAATCACCTGCACCAGGATGGGTGAGGAAGGAGTTTTTGAAGTGATCTGAAGTTTCCTCAACTGAGAATGTTATTTTTCACTGTAACTTTGGGATTGAGCCACAGGATCCACTTCTGCCAGAGGATCAGGGACCCCTCCTCAGAACTAAAAAGTCTGGTGGCAGCTACGACTATCACCTCGAAATGTGGTCAAGAGACTGGCCGCAACGGCAGATGTGCCAGGCAGGCCTGAGGACTTCAACTTCTGTGCAAGGTGCAGGGACATCTGAAGTCCACTCCCAAGTTCACGTGTTCTAAGCAGTAAAATAAAAGTCAATGCAGGAAAAAAAGTCAATGCAGCATGCATGGTGTAGTGTACTATGGCGTAAGATTAAAAGTGGCATACTTGCCGATTACACTGATGTTGGCTGGTGCAACTCTGTGCCATGTCTGATCAGTATTTCCTGTAAAGCACTACTGTGTAATTTAAGTATATTACCATTTGTGCTATACCTTTTAGCCCTCAGAATTTATTCTAGTCGAGTTACCTCTCAATTTCCAGAAATATGTCTATTTAGGAGGACTAGACACCACACATGCACAGATCAGCCAGTATATGGGCAGTGCCTCCTAATATCAGCTGGAAAATCCACAGTAAAAATAGCAAGGACGGTTGAAAATCTGGTGACAACTCTGGGAACTGCTCAAACACGAACCTTAAATACAGACATGATTTACGCTGGGACTACTCACTGCGTGACAAAGAAAACAGTATAAGCCTCACCAGTGGAAAACAAGTTTACGTTAGGAGTTGTTAGCATTATTTATTGCTTTCCTTCCCAGTTCTATCACATCACAAATAAAATATGTAGAACTTTTTCTAGCAGTTTTGAACTACCAACCAAAGCAACTGGAAGAAAATACTTATTTTAAGATGATGAAATATTATATGGCAGTGAACCCTTATGCTGTTTGTGTTCTTACACCATAATGGATTCCCCTATAAAAACCAAAGCCACTCAAAAGAGATTTTTAAAAGGTCAGCTCACGCAATGGACCTAATTAAAAAAAAAAGTAAAGAAGACTGAGCCAGCTTAAAGAAAGGTTATTTCTGAACTACAAAACAAAGAAAATAATTTGTGCTTTAACGATAGGCTTGTCAAGTCTTCTGAAAAGTCCTTTTTGTTTCTGGAAGTCCTCTCTTCTCCTCTAACTGCAAGGAGGTTTTGCTGCAGTAGATGGGGAAAACAGCCGGACGCAGAGCCTGGCTGCACGACGAGAGATTGCAAGGGAGCTGCTCCACTGCTAAGAATACAAGAAGTCCTCACCACAGTTTGTGGGTGGGGGAGTTTACTGAATATATTCCTCCAAGGCCTTGTCTGCACTAGAATGAGCCTTTCTGGAAAACCCTCTTAGGGAAGAGCCCTTTTATCAATGCACCCATATTGATTAAGGGTGTGACTCTTCTCACTGTCCTCTTCCGA
>NW_009260770.1:2424790-2431161 GCF_000687185.1 Egretta garzetta
CTTCCGATAAAACCTTAAGAGAAAAAGCCAAGCCTTTCTGTAAGGCACAGTCCATCCATGCTTAGCATGCCTAAAATGGACAGATGGCGGATGAAACTGTAATATAATTTAATCAGCAGGAAGCCAAATAGCGTGTATAAACTTAGCAGTCAGTCCTACAGAAGGACGCTCCATTCAAACACTGCCTACCTGCACTGTATTTATTAAAAGAGGAGATGCCTTCCTGTACCTATTCTAAATGCAATAACCACGGATTATATAGTGTTATTAATTTTAGGGACAGATTATTGCATCTAACAATTCAGAGCCCTGAATGGTCACTTTCTCCCTAGGCTGCTGGATCCCTGGAAATCCATGGCAAAGAGCCCCTGAATGAACTCTTCTAAGAGATACAGCGGCTGTACTGGTCAGCTGCCTTCACTGATGCTTCTGAAATGCAGCCTGAACTAGCTACTGGGTAACCTTTTGAAGGCAATATTCTTCGGCAAGTTAAACACACCTGGGTGCTTTCTTATCATCCAGCTTGGCTCCTCTCAAGCATCCTCCTCCACGGAAGACACTCCAGAGCAGCAAAGACTCCTAACTTTGGCCGGCTGTATTATGTTTGTTTTATGTAGCCTAAAGCAAACAACCCTCAAAGTCATTACTGGAAAATATCTACATAAATATCTACATTGTCCCCGACAGTCCTATAAGCATTAACATTAGTCATAGACTTACCACATTTAAAAGCTCTTTTGCGTACATATTGCACAATGAACAACTCAGATTTTGTCTACACTTGGCACACAGTAAAAACACATTGACTACTGAACACAGTTTTACTGTCAGTACAGATAGGGAAAATGGTACTTAATGACGTTTGAATTGGTCACAGTTTACACAGTGGTCCTTACGCACATTAAAGACAAAACTGTTGGCAAGCTGTTTTCCAACGTGGCGTATTTTCCCAGTGCGGACAAAGAGTGGACATGGTTCGGGAAAAATGTTCCTTGATCATTTTCTAATTTTTCCCCTCCTGTGTAGGGGGTCTAGCAACGACCTGTGCATCACAAGACTAGGTAAGCTAGTTATGCTGCTTGTGTCCTTCATTCTAATGTAAATATTTTTCTAAAAACTTTGAAGACATCTGCAATATTAAAAAAAGAAATAAATTATGAAGTGAAACTAAAATATTTTGGCTGCATTCATTTTCATTTCACTAAATATGATTACTAGGATTCATATTCCAGTTCTTACAAACTTATAATTTGGTCTCATCTAAAGCTGTAGCAGAACGGAGCAGAGTTCATTTGATGTGCTGTACAAAGAGAATTGAGAAGGACCAGACCTGTATCTGTACCATACCAAACACTTTCCAGGAAGTAATGAAGCTGTACTGATACTTTCTAGACAGAATAATGATGTCTTTGGCAAAGAGCGGCACTAACAATTATTTCACAGCAATCAGAAAGAGAAACCAATACCTATGACTGCACTGTACCGAAAAAGCCTGTGACTCCTCCATAATAACCTTTAATAACAAATGCAGTAACAGCTTTTACAAGGTCTGAAGGAAGGCACTACCTCTTTTTTTTTTCACAGATAGGTAAACTGAAAGACATGGATAAAGTACCCAAGGCCAAACCAGGTAATGCATTCTTGAGGAAAGCTACATCTCAAAGCTCTTTTTCCTGATCTAGTTTGCACTTTCGCTCCCCCTGTGTAAATAAGGAAGACAAAAGTCATAAGAAACTGAAATAATGCATAACAGATACTAAAAATCAGCATGATACATGATTACAGTCTGCTGCAAGCAGCTCACAAATTGAGGAGAATTCAAACAATAGCACATGTTCTGTGATTTGGACATTGAGAATTCCCTTGACTCCTATTCATATGAGCAAGCTATTGAGAAACACTGACATTTAGGCAATAAAACAACACCAAGAGAACATAGATTTCCCAATACAACTGCCATTGTAGTTTTCCGAGCTGTAAACCGATTCCCCCTCACCCCCCCTCCATCTCCACTGCTGATTTGTCACCGCTTCTTTAACTGGTGCCGACAACAGGCCATTCGCCTCACTGCGCGTTGTATCGCACAGTTTCAGACTGATCCTTAGGAAGGCATCTACCTGTGTCTCAAGTGACAGAGAAGGAAAATACATAGCAATATGCTGTGATTGCCAAAAGAGAGAGAGCGGGGGGGGGAAGGAGGAATGCTTTCAATTTAGTCCCATTCTTCAAGTAGAATAGAATATTACAAATAGAATAGCCAAAAGATCCCCAAACCTGTATAATTTCACTAAATGGGCTTACCAAGAAGCCTGCTGTAAAACTGACAATCAAAAAAGATTAGTGAAAAAACATCTTCCATACTGTTTTATCTTATTGTAATCAGACAACCTACACCAGCAGAACAAAAATCAGCCGTGAGCCTTGTGAGCAGAATACAATGCAACACGAGCACAGTCATTCTAAGAAACCAAAGCCAATTTACCTCTAATTCAATCTTGCACAAGAACAGAGAATCATGCAGTGACCTGGATGGATTTTTGTTTTTAAAATGGAGAAACGCTGCTGCTTGTGATATTCTAGGAATCCGCACAATACTGGGCCATCATACTTTGTTTCAAAGTCTGCAGAATGTCTCCGGCATTATCTGAGTACAGTATGAAGCTGCAAATTTGGCTCCACACCACATCTCAGCATACTCCTCTGAAAGCCATCACCCCCAAATAATCTGTGAAATATTTATGAGTTGGAGACTAAACAGTGCCTCGGGGAGGGAATGGTATAGGGGAAGTGACACGGGACTGGAAGAGAAGATGAGGGACTAAGAGGCAGAGCCCCAGTTAGCGCAGCAGGTAGGCAGGGGGGAGGGAGGAAGGAAAGCAGCTTATTTTCAGAGCCCCCTTACCTTGTTGGTAGCAGATCTGGAAGTCATGACTGGGGAGAAATATTCTGTATTACTTGCACATGTGTAACACACGCACTGTTGCTCACACAACTGTATATATGGAAGAACATGGACATTTTAATGCAGAAAATCGCAACTGGTAAGTCACTTCTAGCTCAGAGCACCAGACAACGCATGCAGATGAGTGAGTCACGGATCTGAACGGACACCTGCCACTCTGTTCCATTTAACCCAGAGGAGAGATGCTCTGAGAAAGGTCTTGAATTGGAACATGTGAGCAGCTCCAGGAAAGGCATGCAAACCCCAACCCCGGGCCCCATCATGGGACAAAAAAGACAGTGAAACAGCGGTGAAGGGAAGCACCTCTTCTGCACGGCCAGCCGCCCCTGTCCTGCCGCACGCAGTCTGCTGGCGCATTCCCCGTCGCTCAAAATCTTCCACTGTTGATGGGGAAGTGTTTTTGTTGCCGTTACTGTTATTAAGTGTATTGAAGGTTAATGCAATTCCGTGTATTTTCTTTCCTTCACACTCCTTATTGGCCTCCAGCACATAACAAACAGAAGATTAATTTCAATGCCCTCTTCTACTTCCACTCTGAGAAACAATTAGGATTTGATTATTTCACCTCTTAGCAAGAGAGAAATAAATAAGGAGTCCTCACATTCCTCAGAAATGAGCTCAAGTGCTTCATCCAACTGGGTACTTTAGGATTTAAGAATTTCAGCTGAGGCCATGTAACTGGAGTAGAAATGCTCCTTTCAATTGAAAAGGTAGTTTCTTACAGACAAAGAATATTTCACACTTAAATAAATATTTAAAATTATCATGGATCTAGGAAGCTTGTTTCCTGAAACCAGGTTCTACTTGTTGCTTTATTTCTGCACGGTTGTCATCATATGAGAAGGAAATATGTTACCTACCTACTTTTAAACTATATAAAAGCAGAAATGCATATAAAACTTAATATTTTATTTGTCAATAGTTCAAACATTTACACACACTGTGCAACATTTGGGAATTTCCCGCATACTTTTATATGAGTTTCTGATGGATTCTCTTCACTTGAGAATCATGAAGCAAGAACAGATTTAGTAAAAAATGAAATAATCTGCTCTGAAAGAAATACCCATTTCTCCCTTTTTCTCCTGTTGGTATGCTTTGGCTGGTTACATCAAATGAGTGCATACCTTTGTAAGTGAGGTGGTACTCCATGTAAAGACCTTGAGGTCTTCTCTGCCAGTATGTTATGGACTGTCTTGTGGAAAGAATCTGCAGTGTAGGTTACAAGTGCCAAATGCACTGCAATGAATCCTTGCAGGGATATGGCAAGGGTTTGCAAATGCCCACAACAACTCACAAGGTTTTCCATCTGCCATTATTTCCCTATTGGATTTATGGCTGACTCCTAGCAGAAAGCACAACCATTTCAAAATACATGGAGCACTGATTGCACCGCTGAAGTTGGTCTAAAATGAAAAGAAGTCTTTTCCCTTCTTTCCTCCCCTTTTTTTCCCCCCTAACCTCAATTTTGTGATTCCTCTGGAAACAGTGGCCTCTCTGTCACTGCATGCCCAGATCTAGCACTTATCAAGCAAATCGCTACATATGATATTCTCTTCCTTCACCACAAGGTATGAAGAAGGAACCACATGCCTGGATAGAATGGAATTGCCACAATAAGAATTATGCAGAAAGCAAGACTCCTAACAAGATATGTTTTACAGACAAATGAAAAGAGCCCCCAGTTGTGTTATGAACAACAGAAAAATGTAATTGCATTACACAATAGAAATGTTAAGGCAATTTCAAAGTTGGGTCAGATGGGTCTGATAACGGTCTGTTCTCTAATAGGAAGCAGTAACAAAGTCACATGTAAGAACTTCTCCAATGTATAAATGCAAAACCTTTAGTTCATTGAAAAATGCTATGGTGCTCTCTAGTCTTTACAGATAGATGGTAATTTCTGGAAGAACAGCCCTGCGTTCTGCTTATGCAGATTACATAAAAAAGTATGAAATTATTACAAAAAAGTCAAAGGAGGCTTGGGAATAGTAGATAGAATAAGCCAACTTTACATACCCAAGTAGATAGGTGAATCTCACTGTGAGTGACTAAGCTGAGACAGTACCTATCTATCTCAAGAGCCCAGAGGCTGATATCATAGCAAATGGTCAATCTGTCAAGAATAAAACAATGAACAAACAAAACAGGGTAAAGCAAAGAAACAGATCTGCAGATACTATAAGTAAGTGGAGAGAAAAAGGGAAATAATAAAAAGAGATACAGCTGTAATTTAGATCAGGACCACAAGTCAGTCATAGGTCTGTGCACAGGAATAGAAGAAAAAGAACACTGCAAAAAAATCCAAACATGCTGGATTCTGCTCAGAAGACTTTCAGCCAGTGTTGCAACAACTGTTGCACATGTGTAAGGTGAAAAAGCTCCAGAAACCAAGCAGCTTTTATGTTGAAATCTCTCCCAAACAGTGTGATAGCAAGATATGCCTCCATCTCCATTTTAAGAGATAGAACTGATAAAAGATCAGCAATTCTTAACTTGCAGAGTGTTGGAGAAAGTGAGCGAGCCCTCTAAAGAAGTCACAATCTCTTTCACAAATTCGCAGGGATGCCGATCGAGGTACAGGGAAATACTGAGTGTTGTGCCCACAGAGCACTGTTCTTGCCCATTTTTTCTGTAGTGGGCTTATCCACTGTTTTCGGGCAAAGAGGGCAGTAACACACCTGTTAGAAGAGAAACCCTCCCAGTACTCTGAGATCCACGGAAAAAGACAACTACAGTCAATCTTACTAGCGGCAGAATGAAACTGGGACTTTTCACTAGAAAAGCCTTTTCTATTTTTCCGCCAGAAAAAAGCGTGTTGTGCTCCCAGCCTACTCGCACAGAAGACACTCATCTTCTGGAACAACAAGGCTAGATGAGATGAAGAAACCAGTCTTGTTTTGGAGAAAGAATCTTGTTTTAAGCTCATCACGCAGGCTAAAGGGTTCAGAAGATTAAAGATTTTGGAACTGTCCTCCGATTACTTCATTCCTAAAGAAATTTTTTTGTTGTTAAAGGTATTTCTTTCTACAGTTCCGTTTTTGTGGTCTTCTTCTTTAGATTCATGATAATGTGACAATAACGATACTAATCTAGCTTACTGTAACTGCCTTTTACCCAGGCTTGCTAATTGCCATGAATTTACTCCTGTTTCTTAACATTCACCTGAACGTTCCCCTCTTCATATGGTGTGGTATTTCCCTAGCAAAGTTTCTCTTTGGTTGCTTTCAGAATCTCATGTGGTGGTGGTTCCCTCCCTCTGCCCCCCCATTCCATTCTGCTCATTTCCATCAGGACTTAGGTTAACCCCCAGCAACACTGCGCAATCTCATACATTTAACATTATGCCTTCATTAAACAGACATCAGAGACTACTAGCAAGGTTCTGTGTTGGTCCAGTGCTTTAAGA
>NW_009260770.1:2431182-2445199 GCF_000687185.1 Egretta garzetta
AAAAATACTTACTGCTTTATTATCTTTGCCTTTTTTGTAAACCCTGTATTTAATATATTCGCCCACCTACAGTTTTCTCTTTCATCTTCTTTTCATCCTCCAAATAGGTATAACTTGTTTACAACTTATGTAAGAGCATTCCTAAAATCAGTTTTAATCATCATAGAATCATTCTTTCAACATATTGTATATTATGATGAGCTCCCTGTCTTTATAAATAAGTTAACCAATTTCTATGAATAAGCTTTAGTAGAAGTCTCACCTTTGCCAGTTTTACATAATGCAATTTCTTGATTATTACTTTTGCAGTACTATCAGGTCAAAAACCTAAACTTTTGCCTGTGTTGGTCGGCACTGACAGGAAGCCACGTGCACTCTGCACTCCCTCTGCGCCACAACCTCCTCTCAAGAACCTCTCGCCTTGACGTGAGGCCCTGCAAACATCAGCTGCCTACGAACTACGGAGGAAAGAGGTGAGTAATCAGTGCATAACACAAGTTAAAACAAAAAAACAAACCCAAACCAGAAAGACTCCCATGTCGTTCTTAATAGAAAATGAAACTGGGGGGAAAACTACTGACAACATTTGACCTCTCTCTTTCTTTTTTTTAAACAATAGTCACAGTGCTGATGTAATGAACTATAGTTTACTGTGATTACTTCATACTGGGGCTTGCCAGTTCTGTAGAATGTAGCAAAATGTTTGTTCACTGGCATCTCTCTCTTTAGGGAAAAGCTTTTTAAAGCAGACCAGCATGTTCATGGAGAAAATCTAGTATATGGCAAACTTGCTGAAAAAAAAAAGGTTTCTAAGACCCTGACAATGTAAGGTAATAGGCCAACAAACTCAATGAAGATAAAAGTCATTCTGGATCAAGCAGCTCCTTTACCAGCAGAGCTTACTTCTACATTCCCTAAATAGAATAAACCCTAGTGGCACTGGTGCTCTTTAACACTCTGCTGCTCTTTAACAAACTATTTTTCAATAATTGCTATAGTAGTGCTGGCAACTACAGGTCTGACATAGTCGTGCCAGTAAGAAAGTGGAGGCCAAGAAATTACACCCATGCTGGCTGATCATCTAACTTCACAATGTGGTTGGAAAGAAACTTAATAAACAGTAATTATCCAAAATCTCTACCATCGGACTTTCAGGATGCTAACGTCCAGAATGCAGGTCTTCCCAACCCCAAACACATTCTTCTAAATGAGAAGAAAGGTATGGAAGCTTTCTTTTACAGAGACAAAAAATGGCGAGGAAGCAAAGGCCAGGAGTCAAGAAATGCATCAGCAGGGTTCTGTCAGAAAAACGTACTTAAATGTTATTTGGGTATTCAGCCCAATTCCTTTGCTTTGACAAAGTATCTGAAAAACAAAAATACACCCCCAACTTCCCCCACAATGTTCACGAAAGGAAACTAAAGCTGAAAACTATTCTCAGAAAACCCATACAGCTAATTTCAAAATTCACCTTTTCCTGCATTAGCAGTTAAGCATAACTGATTAAGATCATCTCTCTTTTTTTGATTACAAATAGAGGAATTGTCAGAGGAGCAGTAAAATGAGGAAAAATCTAATTTTTGAACCAATTCTAGTACAAATGAACTTTCACAAATTTTATTCTGGAAGACAATTATTTGGTGTGTCCATTAAACAGGAACTCTACTGGCATATTTTAGACATGTTTTCTTTTCCACGGCTTAATTTAGGCTCAAATTAAACTTTGTGTAAAAACGCACCATTACAACAAACACTTCTAATTAAATCAGAGAGAATACTTTTACAATACACAAAACTGAAACAGTTTCTCTAAAGTCAAATAAACTTTTTAAAAATTCTGGCAGCATCATTGTTGTCTTGTATTAAAATGAACAAAATTAGCTTTAACTTAATTACGAGAAGTAAAGAGACACCCTTAAACTGCTTAGTCTCCCGGGCTGATTTACCTTAAATTGGGATTACAACCAAACTGACAAATACCATGACTCTATTTTGGTTTAGTCTGAGGCGTAAAATTTCTTTTTCAAGCATAGAGGCTTAGCCTTCACATTTTTTCAACACAGTGTAAACTGTATTTTATTTTCTTATTTCTTAACTTCTACATTCCACCATCTTTCTTTTTTCAAATCTGTTGGTGCAGCATTAATTTAGAAAAACACCGCCACCCAAACCCTGGCTTCTTGTAGATCCTAACATAAACAAAGCTGTGTACATATATTAGTGCAGAGAAGCCCATGTATGCAGTCTGGCGAGTGAGTAGTTCCTTAAGGAAAAAATATGACTCTTGGCCTTTCATTATCCTGTGGTGTGAAAGTGTCCACTTGAAAAAAGAAACCCTGACCATCTCTAAGTGAAAAAAATGCATGTGGCATTTAAGGAAAGTTGAACCCCAAGTGTAAATAATTTGACAGTATCCCATATAATCTGCCATTAAATTTTCAGTGCTCTTACTTTTTTATGTATCCAACTTATAGTTATTATAGCTATTATACAGTTGTATTATATGAATTTTGTTATGTAAACAAGTGTTTCACAGTAGGTTAGGTGTAAGGCAACAGAATATAGAAAACACTTTTCTCTAGAGCACAGTAAAAAAAAAAATCCCACAGAAAAAAATTAAAATACATTTGTGTTACATAATGATAAGCTTATTATTAGGCTAACGTATTCTTTAACCAACTAATCTCTTCCACCAAGAACATGCACACACTCGACAATGAATTGTAAATTAACAGACTGAATTAAATTCTGTATCAGTCGACATAAGCTGGAGAAGTGGAGTAAACATAAGTGACTCTTAACGTTCCCTGCAATATAATGAAGCTGGCTTTGGTCATAGTTTACTCTTTCTCCCACGCATACATTGGAACAGTCCTAAACCAAGAACAGCATATAAATAACACCAGAACTGACAGAATGACCCACTACTTCCTTCTGAAATCTACTCATAAATCCTGCATGCAGATTCTAGATAACCAACATCGGCAGTTTTATTTCATTTGAAGATGTTTTGAGATGCTGACGCTGAGCAACGATTCACAATCAGGGTTTCTGGAGTTAAGCTGTATCAGCACAATTACTCTAAGTGATGCTTAGTTTTACTCTTTCTTTGACTTGACAGTAGGGAATACACAGGTTTTATGGTTCTCTTTATTGGCAGTTATTTGTACTCTAGAAAGATATCAATGTTCAAAGCAACCTCCAAAATCTGCTTATTAACTTTGTTATTTTCCCTTCATATATTTCAAAAAGACCTCATATTATTTGTAATACACAAAATTCAAACAGAATGGCCTTCCCCTCAATGAAGTCCAGTCCTATAGAGAAGCCTCCCCTTCCCCCTGCTCAATATCCCAGATTCTGGCCATTTTCACCAGTCACACTGGCCCACTGTGCCAGTTCACTGACTCAGCCCTGTACCAGTACCTATTCACTTCAGTCCTCACTGCTGAGATGTAAAATAAACACAGCCTTTCCTCTTTAGTAATAAATGCAACAGAACGGTCTTTCTTTGTTTTAAAGGATATTAATGCTTTAAGAGCCTATATATGGAGGGTGATGCTGAGTGTCTTGATTCTTTAGCAGGCTTTTTGCTCAGGCTCTGAAAGCACTCGAAGTGTATATTGCATAGACAATTGCAAAAGCCTCTGAAAAGCCTGCAGTTTACCTCTGCAGAAGGGACATGGAAAAATGTATCTCCAAATTAAGTATAGGCTACTAACACAGAAATCTAAATGCAGACAAGCTCAGCTGACAGACCTATTTGCAGTCCTCTAATTCACTTAACCGATCGTAGCTCCAAATGGGGCTGAGTTGCTGTGGTACACTAGCATGTCCTGCACCCACTATTACACCGTGCCTGCAAACAGTCAGGAAAAAAAATTAAGAAAGCCATTCATCAAGCGTTCAGGAAAAACTGAAACATATTGTTGACTAGGGAGGAAAGAAGTCTTTCCTCAACAGAATAGAGTCAGCTTTACTATATTTTTCAAAGGAAACTAGAAATGTTTAATAAAACATCTTAGAGAGTTAAAGTGTACTTTCATGCATTTGTCATAACTTTGCTTAGTCTTTAGACTTTGCTTGGTCTTTAGACTTGGGCTCTAAGGAATATTTTATGGTTTTCTGCCTTACATTTTCAACCTTTTTGCTTGTTCTAAAGCTGCAGAAACTAGACCGTCATGCACACAGAAGTGTGTGGGAAAATGTATGGCTTAATTTTATGTTTAAGCAGCCCATCTAGGGCTTCTCCAATGGTAAATAGGAAAAAATATTCATCATACTAATTTTTAAAAGACAGAGTACTGTGTTTATAAACAACTTTCTCTCTTATTTTTTAATTGAGAAATGTTATTGTCTTCTCTAGGTATGGAAAGCATTTGTGAACTGAAGGGGCTAAAACAGATGGGTACATACCTATATGCCATCCCGGCTATTTGCGAACGGTATTTTCAACCTGCTACTTCCTCCAAACTGAAAATACAAAGGCATTTTGGGGGTTTCTACAGCTGATTCTTCCTCCATACTTTTGTACTTGTTAGTAGTATAAAATCAATGTTAGTACTACAAAATCATGGTCACATTTTCATTACCAAAATTAAGATACAGTTGGTTAAATCTAATGATTTTTTTCATAAATGAGGGCAAAAAGGGGAACAACAAAAAACCAATCACAGCAACAGATGAAAAGGTTATTTCAGAGATTTCCCAGTGCATATTTTAAGAAACCACAATTCTGCCTCTGAAGAGTGTGGTCTAATAGTTAGCAAAGAGTGAAAAATGTAAGCGTTATACACTGCAGAATAACTTTTGTCCTATTTGGCAACCACCTCTGTTTAGAAGACTCATCGTAAGGCTAAAGTAATTACTCTATAATTATAAACCCTCTCTCTTTTTCTGTCATTAAATAACAATTTACTGGTTGGTTAAGGCTTATAGTTGGTGAGTGGAGAAAACCTGTTCATGAATTAACTAAATGAAATTTGCTTCTAACTTATGTAATGAATTTTTAAGGTTTGAAAATGATGCTGCGGGAGAGATCTTAAAGAGAAAAATGAAGAAACTTCATCATTACAGTGAGTTGTTTATATATATATGAACCAGAATAGAATTTTAGATGGAAGGAAACCGTATTATTACAGTTTTCCTATATCACCATCAAAAATTTAGCTACATGAGGAATGAAACATTTATAATTCATACTTTTCCTCATTTTTCTAAGTAGAAAGTATGTGTCCTATACTTAACAAACAGTTACAAAGTTTAAAAATAATCATTGCTTTTAAAAATAATATTCTCTAGCTTATAATCAGTATGTTTACCTTAATTTATCATACATACATCCACATTTACTTCACTAGCCATTATGATGAAAAGAAATTTTATTAAAGACAAAAAGCGAAGATGAAAGGGGGTTCTGAGCTGTTTCACACCTTCTGGCCCTAGTCTGCCGACAAAAAGCATATTTCAAATATAAATCTGAAGCCACAGTCATACTGCATTACATTTGAAAATAAATGTTACTGCCATGTGTAAAGGACTTCAGAAATGTTTAGACCACAATTCTTTGATCAGTATGCAAGACAACTTCTCTCCTCCTCCCTACTCCTTGAGCTGCTCCTTCCCACTCTCCCTCTGCTCCCTTCCTTTCCACAACAAAAACATGATTTCAGCAGCTGTATTTCAGGGGCCTGCTTCCTTTTCAATGAGCCACCTTACTTTCTCAAGCACGCACGAAGAAATACAAAGATGTCTTCAAGGTACGCAGTGACCAGAGAAAGCACAAACAGGACTTTGCAAACCCAAGGCTGGACATGTCACACTCCGGGATGGCCTTCTGCACAAAGCCACGCGATTGCCTTCCCTCTCAGTTTGTTTTCTCTATATGGACATAAAGGTCCTAAGAAGAACCAAGGATTGTTAGCACGGCGGTGTTTTCGGAGCAACAGGACATCAAAATCTTTCCAAACATGGCGATGGCGGTGTATCACACACTGTGGTGCTCCCAGGTGGTTTGAAAAAGCTCACAGATTTAAAGGAAGTAATTTAGGGTTTTGTCTGCAATGATGTCAGGACACACAGATACCACACTGCTGCTCCAGGGGCAAAAAGGAAGACTTAGAGTGCCTTAACGTTTTTCCCTAAGTAGTGCAGATACTCTGATTATTGATCTTTGTTACTTGTCATTTAAATATAGATTGCTGGCTCAATGATTTCACAGAAAAGACATCTGCACAAACTAGAAAACACTCTCTTATTTAACAATAACTGCGTTTTTTTTTTTTCTTTCTGTTGCAGTCTGTCACGCTATATGCAAGCACAACAGGTCAGATTCTTTTGGCTTCTTGTTGGTCATATTCCTGGAGAACAGGAACGGTCAGACTTCATGATCTCAAAGGTCTTTTCCAACCTAAACAGTTCTGTGATTCTATGATTCTAACATAAACGATGAAGAAACTGTTCTCAGTTCCTTCAGCGATAGAGAACGGGGGTGCTATGGGGCTCCTGCCATCCAACTTTGGAAGGTATCTATTTTTCAGGTGACCTTTACCCCCTGAATTACTCCTACACAGCAGTTACTATGAAGAAACCTGGGACAGGGCCGAGAGCATACAAATCCAACTGAAGGCACCGATTCTGTGCATCTCCTTTGACAAAGACGTATATGAGATATATAAAAAATGTTTGATGGTCTGCAACAGTCGGTCACTAACTGATACAGCCAATTACCAGTGACAGTTTTATGCAAAATATTAAGTGTTCTGTAGAATCTTTCAGCAAAATTTCAACTCAGATCTCAAGGGTGCCCAAGAGATTATTTTTCTTCATGTTCCAATGTTCTTAAATTAGACAGAGTTGAACAGTGTATGCTGATGGAGAGCCCATGAACAAGTACACAAAGCAGGGCATAATCCCTGTATTTAATCCTATATGTGGTGGAAATTATAAAACACACAAAAATGCTGAGATGATAGGAATCTCCTTCCTACTCTCTAGTGATAAGGAGGGAAAAAAAAAGCAATCCTGCTATTCTGCTACCAAAGCTGGGAAAGCTGAAGCCTCATACATTGTCAGAATAAAAAACTGCTTGAGACCATCAAGACACTAGGAGTTATTACTGCATATAGCACTTTCAAAGGAGAAAGAATTAGGAATGAATAAAGACCTTGGCATTGAAAAGGTTAATATTGAGAACAACTGGCACTGGTGCAGGTGGCTTGGGTTCACTGAGAACTGGTGTTGGAAGGGCACCGCAGGAAGGACTTAGCTGCCACTGCACTGTCGTGAGATGCAGCCTGTGTGTGACCCACCTCTGGGAGAGCTTTAGCAGAATCCAATTTGCAGTACGATACAGCCAATCTTCTAGGAAGATCCCTAGAAGAAGCAGCATTAAGTAACAAATCCTGAAGCCACACTAAGTGAAAGTATACGGATTGCACTAATGCTCGTATTTATTTACAGTCACGCGTGTAGCCTGTGTACATACCAACAGACCGGATTGCAGTGCCACGCTAGACAAAAGAAGCAGATAATGCCAAAGGTAGGTTTTCTGACCTCAGACTCTACAAGGGAATTTAGGGATGATTATGTCCATGCTAGTAATTAAACCTAATCCATAGGAGAGCACAAGGGAAGTCAGAAATATGTTTTGTTTCAAGAAGTGCTGCTGTTGAGGAAATAATTGTATGTTTTCTCACATCAGGAGTTGAATCTGGGGATGACAACACAAAGAACTTTTTTTTAGTTACTCCACCTAATACCAGGATAGATGCCTCAGAAGGTGGCTGAAATCCTTCTTGAAGGTAGAATAACTGCAAAGAAAAAGAACTTGAGGTATACCTTTTCCATGTATATTAGCTCAAACATATAATCAATTTTCTTTGGCCAAGCTCACATCCCTTGTGTTTGCCTTCCTGAGAACTTGTATAATCAAGTTTTATTAGCCCAAATGTTTGCAGACAGACCAATTGAGGCCTTCACACATAAGTATATCAGAAGCGGCGCATTTTATCAGGGAAAGAAGATTGATAGTCAAACTGTTATAAAGTACTGGCTGAGGGCAGGGTTCCCTTAGACCTTTGGTTGAACTGAAGTACAACCCTTCCAGCTAGGGCCACCCATGCACACACATGCTGTTATTTCATGTGAATGCAATGGGACAAAACTGAACTCTGGAACCTTCCGATAAACTTGAAAGTAGTTACTTTTTTTCTAACAACAATGCCTTGAGCAAACTGTGTGTGACCAAAAAGAGAATCGGATGTTCTGGTTTTGTCTTTTTTCTCCCCTTTCAAAAGTGCCTAGTTCTGCTTCTCTACTCTTCTGCTCTAAAACTACCACCTCCTCCCTGACAGTGTCTAAGCACTGTAAGTATCCCCTGTCAGTCAACTGAATAATTGACACGTGACTAATCAAAACTAAGATAACTCAACTCCTACTTTATCAAAACAACGGACAGACGTCACCAGACTGGGGGTGCCTGATATCCCCCAAGGACGACTGACATGCTGAAAAGGTCTTCAACTTCATTGCTGTCCAATCTTCAAGCAAAAAGTAACCTCAGTGGCTTTTCTGGAATTGCTAGAGCAGTCACCAATTAACACATCGTATGGTTTGCAGTGAAGAAAGGGGCCTTACAATACACAAAGCATTTCACCAGCATTAGGGTGATGCCAACCCACTTACCTATATAACAACAAACAGGTGGTTACAACCTGTAACTCTACCTCATGGTATGCTATTAGTTAAAAGGAAATTGTATACCTCTTAATCGCCAAATAAATTCATTTACTTAAACTTATGAAGTTTATAAAGACACATAATCAACTCAGCAACTCTTTTTCTGGGTCTTTTTTTAAATGAAGGCCACCATACCAGGACCTTTATTTGTTTTGATCTGTTCCACATTCATAGAGGCTTGTTTTCCAGTTCCCTTCCATGGATACAATAAAATTTTGGCATTTGATAATTAGTATAAAGAAATTGAAATATTAAAAACTGGAGTTGTATTCATCTTATAGGAAACTATTTAGCTTTTAGAAAACTGTCCCAGAACTACAAGAAATTTTTAATGAACATATTTTGGTCTATTATTTATATACTAGACAGTTCAATGCCAAGACAGCACTACCTCACAATCTGAAAGTCCCTTACAGACCTAGAATTTGCTGAATATAAAGTATGGATGTAAGTGAAGTAGTTCAAAATAAGTTAAAGTTAACCAAAGTAAGGCGTAAGATTTATCATCATTAACAAAACCAACCTGCTAAAATCTAGATAAGTCAAATGGGGACACAACTAAATCCAATCAACTTTTTAAATTAAATAAAATTTTTGAAATTAAACTTGAAATCTAACTTGAAAGAAGTATTAAATCAGAAGACAGGGAAAACAATAACCTGCCAGTTTTATTATACTCATCTCGAAGTAATATATGAAGGTCATTAAGGAAAAAATATGGTTGATGGCCATGAGATACTTTCCTCTCCAAGAGTTACATAAATATCTTTGTGGTTATTGATAAAGAACAATTCAGATCTTTGCTTATGATACATTTACCACTGTCAGACCACAAGGTCTGACCTCCAGGTTGGTCACAGATTCGTATTTGTTAGAAATATCACATGAGGTACCAACATGACACTTAGAAGAAGTGCAGATACATGGAGAGTCATGTAAGAATATTAAAATGGTCTGACTAGCAGGTTCTCATCCTCATTTCCATGAAGGAACAATACCCTGGTAATTTAAAAGGTCATTTCAGGTCAAGAAAAAGCAGCTTTCAGGCCTAATGTAAATAAAATATTTGCCTTTGTGTCTTTCTACTAGCTCTCCTTCCAGAAAAATATTTCTCCCATAGGAATAAAGAAAATTAGGTTAAGTTTTAAAAATACAGAAGCTCTGTATTGTAGCCAAATTAAACTATTCCAAAATACACTGTAATTGTAACTCATTTAACAGTCAGCAAGTTGGACAGCTGACTTTATAATTTGCTAATAATGCTTTTCAGTATTTGAAGTCAGCCACCCAACTTGTAATCCAATCATATTTTTAACAGTTGTTGGGATTTTTTTGGTTTTGGTTTGTTTTTTTTTTTTTTTTAAAGAAAAGAAATTAGCGGTCACCTACTGATAATGCTCTTCCTTTACGATCAAGTAAAAGATTAGGGTTTAGCTGATGGCGTGGGATGCTTTCTCCCAAAGACAGTGTAATGAAAACACTGCAGATGTTTCAAAATCCCACAGTGAGCACAGGTATCAGCATTACGCTCCTTTCCTTTTTTCCTTTACCCATTAAAGATGACCATTGACAGGTCCTGAGAGAAACGCCATCCACTCCTGCTCAGCTGGAAAGACAGTACCCTCACAGTTAGTATTTTCGAATCGCACACAGGAAAACATAGGTGCATGTCAGAATTGCATTTCTGACCTAGTCTCACCCGCTCTGTCGGTCACAAGGCGGACATGACCCCACCTCTCTGAACAAGGTCCATCTAGCGCTAGCACAGAAATGTTCTTGTGGGTAAAACAACTGCTTTGTTGTGCAATATATAAACACACGTGTGCAGCAAAGACATGGCAACTTTTACATCTTCTCATTGACTCTATTGGTACCATTTTAATTTTCACGGAACAATGGAGGGGCAGATAAAAGCTGGGTGTATTTTTAGTATCTTCTCTAAGATTACACTTCACCAGTTTAAATCATCAATACCTGTGAGAAAAAGGCTGTTTGATCAGATCAATGACACAGCTGCTCTTGAGTTTCAAGTCTCTGCTCTACGACTGAAGGCTTGTAAACGTGGCTAAGTCACTTAGCTGTTACATTTTCAGGGAAATCATGAAATGGAAAGAACAGATACACTCAAGGGATATTTAATTATCAAATACTTTTTCATAAAGCATCTTCAAGGTCAAGAATTATGCAAGCATTACATTTACTACTACAATAAATAACCTCAGAATAAAGAAAAAGCATGCCAGTTAGAAGATATGGAGGGAAGATACATAGAAAACACCCCAATAACCTTCCTTTAATCTTTTAGGAAAAAAGGTAGAAGGATTTAGTTTTACGTTTCAGGACAGTGGACTTCATTCTAGACCAATTTTTTTCCCCATTTGTGTTGTGGTTTTGGATGTAACACAAGACTTAACATTCTTCTCCTTGTCAAAGCCTGCAGATAGGCGTAATTTTTTTTAAGGGAAAGCACAGTACCATTAATATTGTAATTCAGTGCTTTCCTTTTTTGTCCAGTCCTTTCATCACTGTTTTCCAAAGCAGAACTGGGAGACACATTGACCTTTACTGATGAGTAAAGTAAGTTTTACATTGATATATTTTAAATATATGTCATTATTCTTGGTTTTTTTTGGTCTGATGTCTTATTTGAGCACATGAATAGATATCACATCCAGAAGTCAGTCTGAACTTCTCAGCAAGCATAGGTGAGATCTGTACCATGGTGGTGGTGGTGGGTGAGGGTGGAGAAGAAAGCCATTGATCACAATTTAGGACAACTTTCTGTTTCTTTTTGTGTACAACCACTGCTTTCATTTCTAGCCACTCTGGACTGTGAGCAAATGCCCGAGTTTTGGTAAATTCAGCCCACTGAGATCAAATGAGTTCCTTCCTACACATATGTAATTTTCCCTCGCTTCCATGTGCTGATGAATCATTACCGGATCCTTCTCTTTCCCAAAAATAGTCTGGAAAGAGGGAAAAGAACCTATGACCCGTGGCACCAAAATTCCCCATTGCGGCAGAAGCGTGACAAGTCCTTTAGCGACACGGCCCATTTCCTCTGCTTTCAGCCTCGGCACCGAGAGCGGAGAGGACAGAGAAACAAAATACTGAACGCTACAACAGACTTGTGGCATTGCTGCTGACCATACTGCCAATTAGACAAATCGTAACACACTAGAGCGTGTTCTCTGAAAACCCTAAATCACATAGCAACTGTAAGAGTATACATTTTCACAATAGCAGTTCACATGAAATGTATATTTTTGGTCGAAGTCTAATTCAGAGCTGGGTTATTACCAAGGACAGATGAGTTTTGTAGCCCTGGCACGTTAATGTACTATTTCCTGATTAATCTGTTTTCATCAATGTGCTGTGTATTTATGATTTGCACCTTCGCAATCGACTACACGTCTCTTTTCAGAACATTTCCAGTCAGATGAACCCATTTAAGGATTATGACTGTGTTAGGCACATATGTACTGCTTCACTTGATGTATATGAAAGAGAGAATACCAAATGTACTATCTTTAATCCAATACTGCTTATCATTTTTCCCCCCAAAAATATATTAGTACTGCAAGTATGCATACAACTAGGTAAAAATCTCAGAAAATTTAATGGAATGTGAAAACACAGAGCAATTTTAGCACTGCCTGGGTCTCAGAACTTAAACCAAAGCATTTTCATTAGATTTGCTCTACATTTTTTAAGCTTAATAGTTTCAGTTGAAATTGTTTTCTGTAAATCTATTTCAAATGGAATAAAGATACTTAAAATTATTTAGTTTTATTGATTTTTTTATACTAATCTTTATTAGTTGTTAAATAATTAGTGGTATACTAATTGGGAACTATGATAAAACCACCAATTACTTTTGCTATACATGCTCAGCCTATACTGGGAATTAAAATGTTAATCACTGCATTGCCAACCTCCCAGATCTTGCTAATAAAAATATATTTTCTAACTTGTTATAAATGATTACATTCTTGGCTATTAATTCCATAAAAAGAAACACTTACTACTGTGCACAGTCAATCAGTTGATATTCATTCGACCTCTCGAAGCACGCCTTTACACCTTCATCATCCCAGAGCTTTTTTGCATGTTCAAAGAATTCCTGAAAATTGGAAATGCAACAAATAAGAGAACATTTATCAACCTTTTCAATCCCCAATCTATATGTGTTGCTCCCTCCCTCCAACCTTCATGCTTTATACTTTTGCAGAATGATAGAATAAACCTTTAAAGAAGAAAAGCAAAAAACATTTATTAGCAAAATTGCAGTAAAATATACTGAACATATGGCTGCTAAGAGTTTCCAGTACATGACAGGTAATGAAGACTGTCTTCAAAATTCATACCAGTCCATATATAAAATTTACTGTAAGTACAAATATTACCTAGAAGTGTGCAAACTTAATTTTTAACTGAACTTATGCTTCTGTCATGGAAAAGGCATAAAAGTGATGCAAAAAGCTGCTCAGCTTATAAACATTAGCTTCCCAGACAAAGAACCAGTCTGTAACTTTAAAAAGATTGTGTAATTTTTCCTGAAAAACCCAAATTTCCGCTGCTTGGTATTTTCTCATGCAACATAATAATTTGATTGCAAGACTTTCAGTGTCTTTGCTCAACACCGCTTCCTCCAAACAGCTGCCTGGCACAACGTGCTTTTCCTAGCTGCTATCCCAAGCATCCCGATCCAGAAATATCCGCCCGCAAGCTTATTTCAGAATTATTTGAAAGAAGAATCAAAGCTGTTCTTGGTGATGGTGAAGCCATAGCTCCAGTGTATAAAATGCACACAGGCAGAGCCGTAGGTCCGACCCTGCCTGCCGGCTCCTCTGCTCCCCCAGTCCCTGCCATACAGCACCACACGCCTCAGCTTGTGTTAAAGCTGGGAGTCCATTTTATGTTATATCGTTACTGGTAAGACAAACTGCAACTGAGTTTTTCCAGCTAAAGCTTTCTAAAATCAAATGAAGATTGGTTAGACAAATTAGTATTTCCTTTATTACATGACTGAGTCTTTCCTCCCTCAAACCAAATTGTTAAAGTAGTACATCAACTTAAACACAGACGTACGTCAACTTAAACACCTCAACACAGCTACTAAATCATCAGAGCCCTTCGGTCAGCCATAATTTTGCTAATGGCTTTTCCATGGTTCACTTTGACTCTGTGTAATATGGGTGTAACACCACTATTCACTTCATAATCCTATCAAAATGTCGTGTCAATATCTGAATTCTGAAACTTTCTAGAATTGTTT
>NW_009260770.1:2445307-2471927 GCF_000687185.1 Egretta garzetta
ATTTAAAACTTCTCTCAAAAGACAAAGTTTGTAGCGAAAGATCTTGGCAGCACCGCACTCTGTACGGGTTTCCCAACCTTGCGCACCACCCCTGTGAAGTGCCGCAGAAGGCAACTCCGCTCCTCAGCAAGTGCCTGTGACCTGCTGGCAGACATTTGCAGGGAAAGGCAAAACACAGGACAAGATTTTCAGAACCATCTAGTACTGAAAATTATTTAGGTAAGCTTTGAAGATGACTACAGAGGTCCTGAATAATCCCAGAAATGCTTTTTTTTCCCCCCAACTATACTGTGCACAATGTAGAGGGAGAGAAAAATCCATTCTTTAACAAGTTTTCAAAACTTTAGAGAAAAGGAGATGTTAAAGCAGGCGTGAAAAACCTTTGGAGCAAGTCTTGGAAGAAGAGAGGAAGCAACACTAGAGATTGACAGATGCTTACTCTGCCCTTGGAATTTATTTCTTCACTGGGGTGAGGACATGTTTATTTTGTCTTTGTTATTTTAACGACTTATGTAATGATGTTTAAAACACTGCAGATCCACCTTTTGAAGTTATGCTACGGCTATTATAAACTCTGTGTTCCCAAAGCAGAAGGAAAGCAAAAACAAGCTCAAGAAAGGACAAGATATCAAACTAAATAAATGGAAGGAGAAAGCGGACACACGTAACAGGGAGCATGACAACAAGAAAAAGAAAGAACTGGAAAAGTGAAAATGATAAATACCAAAACCCACAGACCATTCCTCAAACTCGAAGCTTATGCTTGATTGATATTTAGGGCATCAGCCGAAGGCATCTCACTTGCTGGCATCTTTGTCCAAAGAAAGGCATTGCCTTCCTAATGGAGAGAGCAAGCTCTGGAAAAGTGTCAGGGTCCTGAGGCAAAGGGACCCAGCTCTCCCACTCCCTTTGATGGGTGCGTGTACCGCAGTGCACAGCCCCAACCCTCCCTCCAGCAGGCGCTCAATGCTGCCAGTGTGGAAGCCAAGCATGGCGTGCCCATCTTCCCTGCGTTGCCATTGGTGAGTGAGAATTCCCACCTGCCCGGAAAGCCATCTCTGAGAGGAACCTACATCTAAAAAATAGCCCTTTTCAGCCCCACACAGACTATGGGAAGGGGAGGGGAAGACGAGAAGGATGCCAGCGTGAAAGCTTCCTTTCCTGCAGGGTGGGATGGATTGAGAGACGGCTGCGGATGTAAATAAATAAGTAAATAAAAAATGAATAAAATTGCATAGCTACAGCAGTTTCTAACTTCACTTCTGTTTTTATATCCTCTGTATGAGCTTTATTTACTCTTAAAAATCTCTTCTGGAAAAGAGGCAATCTTTTCAGCTCAGCTTCTGAGACCCTACAAATATGTCATAAATACAGGGTTTCCATATTATATGCTTCAAATATTTCCCCCTGACCATTATATCTCAAAGCAGTCTATTTAAAACGACTTCCAGACTTCTAGTCCAAAGCAAATCCTATAAAACGGAGCAAATATACTTACCTCATTAAAATGTACCGATCTACTGCAGAGGAGTACACTTGCCTGCAAATTGCCTCCCACACAGCTACCCGATCCTTCTTTCCCAGGTGACTAAAGCCTTCCAGAAAAATCCTGCTTCATTTCAAGACACCGACTACCATGATACAACTTTTCACACTTGTTTTTAACCCCTTTCTCATCTGCTCTAAGTTCTTCAGTACTTTTTCTCCTCAACTGCTGAAGGCTCCCATTGCACACAGTCAAGCACGCCGGAGGATCCTGCTCACACATGGCAAACATGTCTGGATCCCAACCTCCTCTCTGTCGTAGGGCAATATCCAGATAGCAGTCACCACGTTAGCTTCAACCTCTGCAACCAAGCCCCCTTTGCCTGACTGGCCTTCCAGCAACCACTCCTCGATCCGCAATCCCCAGGACTCATTCCTAGAGACCCTAATGCTTGTCACCTCTTCCCCCTGCCACGGCCACCTCCTTGGCAAGCAGGCACTGGGGACCTAACGAAGGTGCGGATGCTGGGCTAAGCCTGCCCTGCAGCACCTGCTCTTGGGGCTGCAGTACCCTCGGGGTGGTAGCCACATTTGGCAACGCCCGTCGTGGGGAAGAGGGTAATTCAAAGGACAGAGAATTCAGATTTGCTCCAGCATATAAAGGAAGATGGGCTAAAACTTCTCAGTTAATGTTTCTGGGAGTCGGGGATCTACATACAAACATTACCTTAGGTCAGTACAAGACAAATAAGGTTTTAAGAGTAAGTTGTGACCTTAGCACCTTACATTCTGAAATGGCCAAACTAAAATTTTCTTAAGGATCTGACTTCTCGAAAGCAGCTATTCAGATGTTCTTGAAAGTCACGAGCCAGGTCCTTTAAGAAACCTCAACCGGGACAGGAGAAAACAGGGACATGGAAGATCATCAGTGGCATCTGATGCGCTTGGTTTGCAAGCACATGCAGCTGACCTCTACTGCATCAAAGTCACTGAAATCTACTAAAAATATTTAGTATACTGAAAAGAACTAGGAATAATGTACTATGCCTGAAAGCAGAAAAACACCTACACCATGACACATCTATGAACACCAAACAAAACACAGCTATTTCATCCAAACTCTTCCTTTGGGACAGAGGCATACAAATATTTGTACCTATTAATATACCTATAAAATAAAACCATTAATACCTTTTTTGATGTAGTATTTTAATTAGAGAATTAGAGAAGTAAATGATGATGCCTCAGGTCTCATGAGTTACAGGTCTCATGAATTACAGGTACTTTTTATTTTACACACGTTAATAATTACACCAGTTACCTAAGAATTTATAGTGATCATTAGACCATACAATACCAAAATTTGATGTGATCAAAATGAAGAGGTGACACACAACATCTCAAATATTTCCTAATACAAAATTATCTGGAAATTTTCCACTCTTCCTGAGACAATCAAAAAACCTCAGCCCTGCATTCCTGAGCTTCCTTTTCACTAGCAGGTACTTTTTGCTATGCATAAATATTGACGCATCATCTAAAAATCATGAAGTGACATAAGCAGACTACGATTCCTTTTTTTTTTCCAGAACAAAATAAGTTAAGATGTACATAAATGTAGAAACACCCTGAGCTGATATCACTGATGTAAACAGTCCTGCATTTTTACTACATTTTAAAAAGGTCTTGTAGAAATATTTTTACTCACCTATTCCAAGGTAACATTTTTAGGTTGGAAAAAAAAGGAGGGAATATATTCCTATACAAAACATTCCAAGTAACCAATACAGATAACAAAAGCAGATGCACTACAGCTAAGTCTCAAAGCACTGTTTTTCAACTTTGTCCTACTAGAAGTTACAGCATGTTCTTGAAATTCAGTTTTCCTTATTTTGGAATAAACTTATTTATTGGTAGGTTACCTTAGAAACCTCCTCCCCCTTATAACTGCTACAAAAAATTTTCAAGTAGCTAAAAAAGGACTTGTTTCATTTTTCAGCTGCCTAAATTGGGAATAAATATTAGTGATGATTAAACAATGACATCTCTTCATGAACAAATCTTTATGTATTTTGGAAACAGAACTTTTCATCTAATTGCTTTACAAACCAGAGAAGTTCATGTTAGGTCAGGAACACAATTTTTATTCTATTAAGATTCCTTTCTGTCTTCCTTCCAGATGGAGCATATATTTAATAGCTACCCTGATGTCACCTTTCAGTCTCCCAGAAACTGTTTTTTTCTGTTCTGCGTATTTCTTCTGTTAATATATTGTGAACCTGGAAACAGCTGCTTAGATCAATGTGAAGTAAGATCGATCTCCCTCAAGCCAAAATTCATGCTCTTATTCTCCTAAGCTTCAGGACTGCAAGACAATTTCTCATCTAAAATGCAGATTAAACCTGTCTGATTAGCCTGACAGCCATTTAAAGAAGTGGCAAAAGTTACACATTTTCATAGTTCTGCCACTGTGGGTGTGAAATGAAGTCATCACTTCTATTCTGATTTTCAGTTACTACTTCTCTCATGTACTTAACCAAACAAAAAGTAAATCATGCAATGCATTAAAAATTCCTACCCTAACACCTCCTGAAACTCCCAACGACTGCAGCGCAAGATGATCCACAGAATTCATATGGGAAGGGAGGTCCATTCTTCCCCACCGACTGGGGCGTACCTGCCTTGTACTTCGCAATGCACAGGGCAGGGGATATATAGGCAGTCCCAGTCTCCCATACACTCAACCATGGAAAAGTTTTGTGGAATAAAAGAGTGACAACTGATGGGTAACACTGTAATACCACAAGCTTGAGACCCAGTGGAGTCAAATTAAGGTTGCATAGGCAAACAACCTTCAGGGTTTTCTGAATGTGACATGTTCGACTCCACAATCCAAACAATATCCTTTTAAGCATCCTTTTCTGCGTACCGTGTCTAAGGTCAAAACCGAACCGGATCCATCAGCCTGGAGCCCAAGCTGCTGAGCATTAGGGGAGAGGATGGGCAGCAACATGGTCTGGGAGAGACGACTAGGAGGAAGGACTCTAGCCTAACACTTTCTCCACTTCCCTGAGAGCTGTGAGGAAGGCCTTTTCCACGTGGTGCCCGGAGGATGACCAGAGGGACGGCATCCCGGGCGAAGAAAAGCTCAGCTGAGCTCCCCCCCTCACACCCCAGAAAGCTTCGCAGCCACTGGGGGTGTCACAGGGGTCTGCTGCCATGCTGGCTGCAACAGATGCCACAAATCCGATTAGGGCATTGGTATTCTGTTGGGTTTTGTAGCAGAAGCCATGTAAAGCCATGTAAAGAAGAATGGCAATTTTAGAAAGTTTTTATTTCCACCAAGCAAAATCTGGACTTTAACCAGATAAAGCAAAAGCTACTTTTGCGGCTCCAAGACTCTCTTGCAAGCCTCTGCAGTCTCTACTCACTGCAAACATTTCTCGGATACTCAGATTAAGATTAGGGCAATTTAAATTCAGGAGTTCCACTCCTTTACCCATTAGGCTCTGTTTTTTTCTTGATACTCATTTTCTCATTAATTCCAGACTTGTGCATTTGGAATTGGAGACAAGCTTTCCCAACATTGCTGTTGTGACTGGGTTCTGCTTTATGTTGAACTTTATCTACAACATAACTGCTAAGAATGAAGGGGAAAAAAAACAACAGAGAAAAAACTCTGCGTTTCTAAACACAATGACCAATATAATCATTAGAGAGCTACAAATCTGGTCAAAGGAAAAAACCCACTTTTTCCTGTGGAGGCTACTAACACATCCCAGTACATTGGGTATTTCTACAGTCTACCATCATGCTTACCCTATATAAGCATCCCTGAATCTCCAAATAGGATGGTACTGCTATAGATAGCAGTTTCTTAATCTCTCAAAGCCTTTAAATCACGTATGATTATCTTTCTAGAAGATACACATGGCAGCTCAACGTAACATAATCCAACAGCTAAGATTTTTTAGTATGTAGCGAAGAATAAATCATCTGCTTTGTGTTTTAAGACTTATAGTAATACGATAAAAAACATATAATAAAAGTGATAATCCAAATTTGCGGAGTGAATGAACTTGAGGGAGTAACACCTTGGGATTCAGGATGAATGATGAGAATAACAAAAGAGATACTTCTACGCTATGCAATAAATCAAGTAGGCAGTAGAGAGATGGATTTAAGTCAAACAACCAACCTTTTATTGCAATTTTGTGTATAGTATTTATTTTCCATTGCCTGGTCTTTTCTCTGCAATGCAAGACTCAGGGCCTTATAGAAAAAAAAAATCTGAAAACCCATCTGCATAATCTTGTTTATAGAGGGGTTGCCTAGGCAATCTTAATTTCGAAAGTCTGTTTTTCAACTTGAATCTTACCCCAGTGTTTAACTGAGGCAGTTGTAAACTGATGTTACAAGAAACCCAGAAACGACTGTGAGCAACAACTTGCCCCAGTGCCTCCAATTATTACTGGTTTGCTTGTAGCAAATTATTTTCTGTTAAAAATACTCTTCACCCCTGAACATCTACCGAGTGCGTCTGTAAGCTGCAGGAACAAGAATTTTCAAATGGACCTAATGCAGAAATTATGGGGTGAAATACCAGGTAAGACACCCAAGAGAGAAGGACGCCTGCTCAGTTACTTCTTCCATAAACAAGTACGGTCTCTTGATAATCAGCCTCTTGTTTATGAGACAAAAAGTGTCCCCTATGGCTCAGCCAGCTCCACTTCTTAATCCTTTATGAAATGTTCTGCCTAACAAGGGAGCTGTTTTGCTGTAGGTATACAAAATGCAGCTGCTCGAACTCCTAATGCCCGCAACAAAGACAGGCAAACACAGTTACAATTGAAAAACAAAAGCAGAATACATGACTTGAATTTTTCCAAAAGCAGTCGTGTCAAAATCTTCATTAGCACCCAAGCAATAGCACGAAAAACATTGAAACCATGTAGGAGTGGTCAACTGGCACGTAAGGACCAGGGTAACAGCAGGGTTCAGATGTTCCTAAAGCACCAGCATTTATGGTAGATTAATTATACAGAAACCGTTAGGAAAAGTACAACCTCCACCCCCTGCAAGGTATTTTCTGTTGTAATTTGTGGGTGTGCAATAATCAATGCAATTACTTTGCTAGTTAGTGACTCATTCTGATAGGCAAAGCAGCAGTTTGGCCTCTAACCCTCCTCCAAAACCTAACTTTGGATCTATCTAAGAGAGTTACAGAATAATACATCCAGATCTGCCTGCTCTCTGCGTTCATTGGACTTGTTTTGCCTTTTTTAGGCTGAAGGCAACAGCCTTGAAGCACGATCAGTCTGCACTAAGCGTAACCTCAGTTCATTAGAACCGAACATGGGAGGATGGTAAATACCACCTTCACAGAACACGCTTGTGTTGGGCCATCTTATGTTCCAAGAAAACAAAATTAGTTTATCAGCTCCTAGAAGAATCTTATCCAACTTGGAAGTGTAAGGAAAGAAGCTGGGGCAACAAACAGCTTTTATAAAAGTATAAAAGCACCATTTTCACAGAGCTACCACATGCCACCGCATCTAGACAAAACATATGAATTGTGGAGCTCGTTGACAATGTTCAAAAACCAGGAGTGCAACCAGCACAGTACATTCTACGTCCTTTTTTTGAACTATTTTTGTGACTTGGCTTTTTAAGCTCTTACTCTACACTACATTTCCAAGAAGTGTGTACAGTTAAGGTATCAGCCTGATTGCCTTAGCAGTTCTATTTCTGCCTGCTAGAAACATGTTCCATCTGCCATCTTATTTTATAGAAGTCAACAAGTTCACTTTCGTAGACCACAGAACTCATCTACAAAGTCTGAGAAACATATTCATACATTTTTCAAACTCATGTGTCAAACACTAAAAAAAGGGTCTGAAAGTTCTTTAGATCATACTAGCAAAACCAAAAATAAAAACATGATTTTGTGCTTTCACAATATTTTGGGGGAAGCACTGTGGATAAGATAGGCTTTGAAGATAAAAATGCATTCTAAGTCAAAGAGCAGTTCCATGTCTTTTCTTCACTACTTATTAAATAGTGGCTTTTTTTCCTGAGCTAGACGATGAAGATTTTATCATACTTAAAACAAAAACCTCTGATTCAACCTTCTAGTTTCCATTTAATAGTGTATTTCAACTTGCAGTCTGCCATCACAAATCCTTGAACGCTGCTGCCTACCTGCTATTTTGAGGGGGCCATCAAACTCTCTACTAAGGAAAGTAGGAGAAATAATTTAAGCAAATTACTCAGTGTACGTAGCACCTAAAAAACATGTTGTGCCGAGGATGCAAAGCTCACGCATGTTCTTTTCCTTGAAGGTATTTTGGTTTTGTTTGTTAGGACCTCTCCCTAAACGCACATAAAACTCTTCATTTAAAAAAAAACAAACAACAAACTCTCAAACTATTTGTGAAAGTAATTACAGGTGTGTTACACAATCCTGCAACATTGTTGCCCTTTGCATTTCTGCAGCACTTGTGAAAACCAAAAGGTAAGTATTTTTATCATTCCCTCAAAGAGAATTGTTTGTGGACAACAGATTATGACAAAGCATGAGATAAATCTGCAAGTGCTGAACAACATACAAAACTTCACGGTACTGACCAAATAGAGCAATCAGAAATCTGTCATGACTTTACAAAATTTGGTAGCAGATGGCTTATCCCCTGTGATCAAGACGCTGATTACACAGTTGTCTTCGTAGAGCACTGAGCTTTCAAACCGGAAAAATTACTGAAAAACACATAAGCTGGGTATCACCTGTACTGGGAGATGTTTGCTTGCTGTTCGTTTGTTTATTAAAAGCAGTAATGGCACCGCAAAAGTGTATGTCAAAATCTGAATCTTCATCTAATTAGGCAAGACTAGACAGAGCGGAGTCCGTTCGGACTGAAGGACCACAAATCAGCCCACTGCAGTTTTGTTACTGCTTCTGGTTCTGCAGTCATTAAAGTCCTGGGCCTCTCTGTAACAAACTGCAATGAACATCACACTTCATTTTCTTTTGAGTCAATAAAACATCCAGTCAGTGAATATGTACCAGCCGCTCCGCAATCCCCAGTGAAGGGACTGTTATGGCAGTGCAAAGTACTGCTCTAAGACATGTATTATAGATTGGTAAACTTCGGGCATTTCATGGCAGGAAACACTATCAAGATTTTTTTTTTTCCAAAACACAAGCCAAGAATAACAACTTACATGCCGTAACATGGCAGTGTTGGATCCGAATCCCTTACGGTTTTAATTCTCAAGTAGTATTGTATCAGATCACATTTTTTATTAGCTATTAGTAAGGCAGTCGTCTTTTCCATGCCACAGTGCACTCTGGCACAAATCGGTACAAAAAAATTGAGATCCTCTGGTAGATCATTATTTATTTCACTGAGCAGTGAACATCATGCAGTTAATTCTTGCCTGCTGCTTTGAAGATACAAAGCTAAACGTGCACTTCATCACCTTTTGACCATGAGAACTTGACCCCTATGCAAGTTACTCCTGCGGTGCTCTCAGCCCTTTTTACGAATCTGCCTTGGTTTTCATTACTCAGACGGTGGGGATACCCCCAACGAAGTCAGACCAGTGGAGTACAAAGCTGCGGGACGCGGCTCTCCCCTGTCCCCAGGCAGCTCTCCTGCCCCTGCCCATAGGGAACCCCTGCTGCTTTGGTAAATAGTTACATAGTGAAGACAATCATTGAGAGAACTGAAAAAACACAAGCTTGCAGCTCATAATTCTTACAGTACAAAAAGTTTCTACTGCTCCCAGCTTCAACTGTTTTCCTTAGACCAGTTTTGAAGGTCATACATCAAGGAACTATTTCATACTCTAGTACGCACTTTATTATTTGTAAGTGATTTCCTATCGGACAAGTGGTTTGCAAGGACGGAGAACTCTCATTTCCTTTTATAGATTTGATTCGTAAATAAATGCTGGCAACATCATGTGACTAACAGGCAGCATCCACAACTTAAGCAACTCTCATAATTAAATTGGAAAGTAATGGAAAAGTCAGCCTGCTGCTGCCAAATCTATTTAGCTTCCTACTCCACTGCACGAGTTTTATCTAAATTCTTCAACTTTATCTCTCTTCTTTGACACTTTTTCCTGTCCTCATCCATGTGCAGAAGACAGACTAGCTTCAAGACAGTAACTTATTCATTCTGAAATATTTATAATAGCAGGAAAAGGAAATACAAGTCTTGATTGTATCTCTGTGACTAAACTAAACTGAATTTCAGCAAACAAGTTTTTGTAAATTAACAACCACAAATGTAGATATAAGTATATGAATAAGGATTCCAAAGGAAAAAAAAATTTGTCTTTTCTGATGACTGTTGCCTTTAAGAGCTATTCTGGGAAGTCTGTGGATACAACTGCAGGAACTAGTAATTTTGACTATCTGAAAGTAATATACTTTAAAGGAACCCCGTTGTTTGAAGTGCTCACACTTTCACAGATGCAGAACTACTGTATCTTATTATTCAGTGACACTTAGGTGTCTTTAATAAAGCTCTGAAAAGTAACACAGATACTTAAGTAAATACTGGCCACATTTTATATAATTTTCAACATTCCCCTAGAGCCAGCCCCCATGAACCTAGTGCTGATGAGCCCCAGAAATCAACCTTTTCAGACTAATTCAAAAGAAATTTAGCTAGTGACTTCAGAAAAGTCGTATTTTAATTCCTAGTGTTTAGTTCTTAATTTTCATTCTTTAAAGTACGTCACTTTGAAGAACTGAGATAATAACATCCTATTATGTATAATATGGAATGTATATACAGTAACAAATGAAATTGCTGAGGCATCAGAACCTAAGTAGTTTTTATTAGCCCATAAATATCCTTGCAACTCTGAAACTGCCTGGAAGTCAACAGAAATCTGTACCTGTAGGAATAGAAATCTCTATGAATATAGATGACCAGAGACAAAGAACAACTTGTGAATGGGAAGTTCTGTTGGAATTTCAGAGCTGGAAGTTGTTAACGGGGTCCAGCTTTTTGGGATACAGATGTTTCCAGGGTACTTGAAAAAACTACTTTATACAGACCAAGCTAGCTTCTTCCCTTTCTTCCCAGTCTTTTATTTACTATTTGCTGCAGGATTATTTCTCACTTCAAATGTAATCTAACATGAAAGCTGCTGATCAATATTGTAAACAGATGATTTGTGTCTTGTGACTGCCAAAGAACTGTTAATGAATCTCAATCCATGATGTTGAGGCATAGACATGAGATAAAATAATTGAATTGAGTGAAATAATAAAAACAGGTAATTCCCTCAGTTTAAAAGGTAAATATTGCTGGAGCTCCTTAAACAGAGAGAAATTATTCATGCTTGTCTTGGAAATGGTAGGAAATACATTTCTTCGGATTAATTACAAACAAACTGCTACCAACTGAAGTACTGCCTACTGAAGTAAAACCCAGAACTATCAGTGAGTTTGAAGTCATTGATATTGGATCCCCCCTGCAACCTGCAGCAACTGAGGCGAGACTCCCGTGCAGGGCCCCAGGGACCCTCCCTGCACCTTCTCCCCAGCTCCCTTCAGATACTACTCGTGCCATAGAGCCTGTCAGGGCCACCACAGGGCCACCAAGCAACCTCCACGCAAGATGGCTGGTTGTACATGAACAAAAATGGGCTACTGGACATTATACCTGGCAGGAGAAAATGTGAACAATTGAACTGGATCTGGAGAGAAAACCTCAGACAGATGCATGCAAACTGTGAGCAAGGCCTTGAAACAAGGCAAAGGCAACACAGTCAAGGATTTTTTTTTTTGCCTTCTGTTACAAAACCCAACCAACCAACTCTAAAATGAAACAGAGAAATAACTTCTTGCAGCAGCAATCACTGTAAATTTCTAGGGAAACTCCATTCCACAAACAGTCTTTTCAGATCTCTCGCTTCCTGTGAACGGCTGGAAGAGAAGGTAATGGCTGGGCTATGAATGCATGCAGGCTGTCCCCGACTCTTTAAATATCTCCTTCAAGGATACTAGGAGCAGGTGCATTGTAGAGTACAGCCTTTAAGCAACCATAAACTTCTGAGAACTAGACGTAGTAAAATCACCAGTAGTTACTTTTAATTACACAAAAAAATACAACCCAACCTTCTCTTCCTCTCTACGTGCCCACTGAGCCACTGTTTATTGAGCTTTTTTCATTATCCAAGCTGAAATGCGTTTCACTAGTGAGGGGAAAAGCCTTCTTCATTATTTCCATCAAAGACCTTTCCTGCAGTTAAACCAGAAAATGTATGTAAATATCAAAGTGAAATTCTTTATCAGTCGTAGGAAGTCGCAACCTTAACACTGTGATATAGTTCAACGTATCTGGAGAATACTTACATTTAAAGCAAAGAATACATTTTTAAGTATAAAAAGGAAAAGCTGTTTTATTTCCAGGAAAAAAACCCAGACCAAACAAAACCAATTGACTCAAGACTCTCAAGACTCCAACCAGTTCTTTGATCAGTCACGCTGGGTGTATGACACATTTAGTTAAACACAAATGCTTTCCTCATATACAGTTGTTTCTGTTTTGAAGTTGTGGCTTTCTTACCTACCTTCTATAGATAAAATTTTATTTTTAATGCAATATAATTTCATTAAACAAACATTCAATATACATGTTTAAGCTATTTATACAGATAACCTCATGACAGATTCAGTTTGTAAGATGAGGAAATTCACTTTAAACCTTTGCTTTCAGGATTTGCTTTCTATAGGATCATACTTTGAAACTGTATTTATGCTGCACTTAAAACATGAACTAAACAATAAAGCCTTTTGCCTATTACCCTTCTGTTAGAGTGCTAATTTTTCACACTGGTTTCTTTACAAGAAACTCTTAACATGTGGGTAAACAGCAGAGTGATCTTCACATGAGAACAATGATCTACAGAACGAAGTTTTGTGCCTTTTCTGTGCAAAACTAAAGGACACCCACATCCCCCATACAAACTATGATTTTGTAGCTCAAAAATCATTAAAAAAATATAAGTTAATTCTCTAACGCATTCATTGACTTTTTAGAAACCATCTTGAAATCTGACAGAGAATAGGCAAGTATTTTAATTAATTGGATCTTCAATGCACTGTATTTGTACAATTTCCAGTTTCTTAGTGTTTACCCACGCAGCCTAGTATTTGGCTCTGTCCTTCAGAGGTGGATGGTCTGCCACACAAAATAGCTCTGCACTCAGCACACGTAGGCTGCAGACTGGCAGCAAATCTCAGCAAGGTTAGAGGACATTTTGCTTCCGCATCCTCAGGTACCCAGTGCAATGAGACCCTGATGTTAACTTGAACCTTCTGATGTGTATTGGGTTTGCGTGGCAAGGTTTTGGTAGCTGGGGGGCTAAAGGGGTGGCTTCTGTAAGAAGCTGCCAGAAGTTTCCCTTGTGCCCACCACTGGCCAAGGCCGAGCCCATCAGTGACGGTGGCAGCATCTCTGGGATAACACATTTAAGAAGGGGAAAAAAGCCCTGTGCAACTGCAGTTGGAGAGAGGAGTGAGAGGATGTGAGAGGAGCAGCCCTGCAGCCCCCAGGCCAGTGCAGCAGGGGGGGCAGGAGGGGCTCCAGGCGCTGGAGCAGAGATTCCCCTGCAGCCCTGGGTGCAGCCCATTGAGGCCCACAGGGGAGCAGATCTCCACCTGGGGAAGACCCCACGCCAGAGCAGGGGGGCGCCCGTCAGGCTGGGGCAGGTTTGCTGGCCGGGCTGGTGACCCCGTGGGGGACCCACCCTGGAGCAGTGTGCTCCTGAGGGGCTGCACCCCGTGGGAGGGACCGAAGGCTGGAGCAGGGGCAGAGGGTGAGGAGTCCTCCCCGTGAGGAGGAAGGAGCAGCAGAGACAGCGCGTGATGAACTGACCCCAACCCCCATTCCCCTTCCCCCTGCACTGCTGGAGGGGAGGAGGTGGAGAAAATTGGGAGTGAAGTTGAGCCCGGGAAGAAGGGAGGGGTGGGGGGAAGGTGTTTTAAGATTTGGTTTTATTTCTCATTGCCCTACTTTGATTTGATTGGTCAGTCAAGTCTGTTTTGCCCGTGACAGTAATTGCTGAGTGATCTCTCCCTGCCCTTCCCTCAACCCGTGAGCCTTTTTCTGTATTTTCTCTCCCCTGTCCAGCTGAGGAGGGGAGCGATAGCGTGGCTTTGGTGGGCACCTGGCATCCAGCCAGGGTCAACCCACCACATGATGCTTTTATTATTAAAGTACATAAATTATAACTCTTATGCAAGGCTCCAATAGCCATCAGCAACTTCAGACACCACAGCTGAGGCAAGGCTTTTCAACCACTGACTTAGAATCATAGAATCATAGAATGTTTTGGGTTGGAAGGGACCTTTAGAGGTCATCTAGTCCAACCCCCCTGAAGTGAGCAGGGACATCTTTAACTGGATCAGGCTGCTCAGAGCCCCATCCAACCTGGCCTTGAATGTTTCAAGGGATGAGGCCTCCACTACCTCCCTGGGCAACCTGTTCCAGTGTTCCTGTGTTCCAGTGACTTAGTTTTGGGATAGGCTGGAGCCTAAATGCTAGTGCTGTATCAAGGCTAATACAACTACCATAAGGAAGCTGGGGGAAGTGCCCGATCCTCCTCAATTTCCTCTCAAGGAAAGACAGTTATTGCCACTTACTTTCAGGACAGTTTTGCACTCTGTTGAACACTGCAGACCAACATCTTGAAAACAGGTACTGCACAAATACCATCATTGGCTCTTGGTGAGCGGGTTGGTAGAACTGTTCCCTCAATGCAGCTTGAGCAGACTGCTGGTCTCCCCTGAACAATTATTAAAAACGTAGCAAAAGCGCTGGCTTCTTTAAAACAGCATTTGAATACAACAGCAGTCTTAAACTTCTGTTGATGGTGACTGCCGTGGACATCTACCAATTACCATATTTCTACATTTCTAGTAGAAACAAGAGAGCAATTGTGCTGCCCAAGCTGATCAACAATAGCTACAGAATCCAGCACACAAAAAGATAAATGTAGGTGTGCAAGGAAATCTTAAAATAGCATAAACATAGTTGTCTATTGTCAATTAATTGATCTATGATCATATCTGTTTATTATACACTTGTAAATTACAAGTCAATGCTGATAGTCCCTTAACGCACAATTACTGCCTGGTTCATTACTAGATATACTTCTAATGGTATGAGCTGGTAAACTAAAGTATGTATTATCAAGAGAATACTGAAAAGGGGTTTTCCCTTTAGAAGCAAGTAACAAGGTAAACAAGATAAACATATCTGCTTCTACTGAAGTAAACTGGCTAGCAGGACTCAAGGGACACTTCAGTTTTTTAGTAAAGCAACAGGCAGCCAGAATATATATTTTTATATTTGCCACATTTTAATTATATAAATTATAAAGGTTCTTTCTAAAATAGATGCCAAAGCTACCTGAACTGACTTAATATAGCTCATCAAATATCTTAAGTGGCTCCTGACAACTGTCTTCAGGTAAGCTGAATGAACTAAACATTTCCAAAAGGAAAATTGCATTAAGTTCCTAAAACCAGACTTTAGACATGAGAATTGCAACAGAAAAATTTCATCCTTTTTACGGAGAAAAAGGATTACTAAGGTATGATGGAATATCATTAAATAAATGCAATCTTTGAAATAAAATAGATATCTTTGTTAGGTAACAGCCGCAAGAATAGAGTTTTTATGTATTAAAAAACACAAGAATTTTTATAGCAATGCTGTAAACTTTTTTTTTTCCTTTGGAGGCAGAGATGAGTTGTATCTCACGAAGTCTTGAATATCTCTAGAATAATTACACCTGATTGGTGCATGAGAAATTTATATTTTAGAAACAGCAGCAGTGCAAGAGCACAAGCCTAGTGTGAATGCAAATATTTGATAGGAGCGAGCTTCTGGTAGCTTAATTGCATCATTCAAAAAGAAAGTTAATGATTATGTTGGTGGAAAAACTCCTTTGGTCAGAATACATAGTTATGCTACTTTGATCCATCAACACAGATACACTGGCAAGGGTATATGAATTCAACTTAAGAGATGTAAGTGGAGACAAGCCCTGAAGAAATTAGACTGGTATCACATTTTCATACATTATGCTTCCTGTGACTAGAACAAAATGGTTATTAAACTTTTTGGTGAAATGGTGGCATCTATCAAGCTCCCTCATCAGTCCTACATCTTGCAATTTTTATTTTATATTTATATATTGTTTTTATATATGCAATTGGTCCTTGTTAAATTTTAGTCCTCAAAATATATCTTTGCAAACATAATCCACAGTTACCAATTTTTAAATGTTACTGAACTTTATGTATTTGATCACTCATTTAAATCAAGATATTCCAATGGCAACTTCAAGAACAATTAAAATATCCTTCTTTATATATAAAATTACTCTCCTTTAGTGCAGTAGAAATCTGGTACATTCTAAAATGCAGAGTCAAACCTTTGGCTTGGAAATTTTCTGTTTTCAGATTTATAGCCACATTAGCAACTCCCAAATATAATTTACTGCTGTATCACACTGTATTCCCATGTAGCAACTGCAACTATATCTGCTCATAATGTCCTTAGCAAAATGAAAGATAAAATTTCCAGGAACTAAGTTAGAAAATCTACAGATTATCTAACATACCTCACAGAAAACAGCTGCTGTATGACCATATCATTAGATTACATGTTATAAAACATAGAAGTATTCACATCCATCTTCCAGCCCTCTTGTTAAAACATTAAGTAAACAGATAAAACAAAGCGCTGAAATCTGAAAATGTTGCCCTCAACTTTCATATTTTGCTACTCATCAGACCGTAAAGATCTAACAGAAATAAACCAAACTTTGTAAAATTAGCACACATATTATTAACACACCTATTCGTGTATCAGTAGCCAATCTGCTCTTCCACAGCCAGAGTATTTAGTGTCAACACTAAATCTTAAAAGTCTTAGAAGAAAAGTATGCACCTTATTTGTGGATGCACTGACTTTTCCCGAATGGCTTACAAAACAAACCAGGCACCTCTTGTCTAACCGGGGGCTCCCACGCTGTCATGCCAAACCATTGGGATGCCCAAGCCAGAGGATGACAGAGAGGCCACTCCTGGCTTTCCCTGGAGGCACATGCCCACCCCATGGGGTGAGTGTCCGTGTGGAGCAGCTCCCTGAAAATTCTTGCTCCCTGCTTCCGAGGGCCACCACCCCAGGATAGGCAGTGATCCACACAGACACCCTCCCACCTGCCTCCGTCTTGGGGCGGGAGCCCAGCTGGGACCAGCGTGAGAAGTAGGAGAGAGATGGGGACATCACAGGGATGAGGTGCCCAACTTTGGCCTGGGTACTGACAGCAGCCAAGGAAAACACAATTTGATGCATATGAACAGACTATGCTTTACTTGATTTAGAGTTGAAACCTTTCGCAGAGATAAACCAAATGCAACACTACATAATAGGACAAATGATCCCACTGTCTCTGGCTTTATGAAACAACTTGGACTTCTTAGGATGTATGAAAAAAATAAATCTATTTTTAGTAAGCTATTTAAGTAATCAGTTCTACACTGATATTCCATGGAAAACAACTGTTTTCCATAGCTAAGTATAACCAGTAAGAAAAACTCGTGTGCACTTCCAAAATGACTCTTAGGCACAGGTCACAAAGTACTTCGGTTGCAACTGAAGTATGTCATAGCTCTGTATTAAATCATTACACTGACTTTTTGGATGGTTAAATTTATCTGGGATTATATATCTAGCTTAAATCACTCGGAGAGTCAGAGCAAGCATAAAACGGAGTCCCAATGTATCTTTGCCATCATATAACTTAATTCTTTACTGAAAAGATATATAGCACGCTTTTGCCTTTTCCTCAAGAGTTTTATTTTTTCTTTGAGGCTTTTGTTTATAAATTATTTTAAAAAATAAGCAGTCTCAGTGTTATTGGGATCACTGCAGAAATTACAAAAAGAAGAAAAAACAGTGTATTGCTTTTCATTTTATTAGTTGTTCTATCAGTTAGCTGAAAACTATTAAATATTCTATCAGGGCAACCAGTTCCAGTGCTCCGTGTCACTTTCTCATTTGCTGAACAGTTTGGACCATGCACTCTATGAATTTGCCATACCATTGTTAGGATTTTTTTAAAAAAAAAATTTGTAGTGCCACATCTATTTCAGTATTTAACATAAGTAACAGACTGCAATAAGCAAATTATGTTGCCAAAAGTACAGTACAGTACTGGAAATACCGGTTCATGGAGGTGATTTGGATTAACAACTGAATAACTCTTTGGACAGAAATTTTACAAGTCCCTGTTAGCTATTCAACATGAGTAGTCTAAGTCCTGCTGGATTTTATGTTATATTTTGCACCTAAAGAACAGTACAAATACGAACTGAGAATATTTCTGCCACGTCCCGTGTCACTGACAAAGTAACCCCCGAACCCTGCTTGCAAAATGTGTACGTTTCTAAAACCAATGAACCAAACCCAATACAAAATCCCTCCCCAAATGCCCAAACCTAGCAAGCAAAATGCAAAAGCTCTGACTTTTCAATATGGAGAGGCTTTCACACTGCCATGGTGTCCCACCACAGCCACACTGCCTCCAGATGAGTACAAGAGGATCCTCAAGCAGATGCAAGGTTATTTGGAAAACAGAGATATATGTCAAGGAATAGAAAAAATAGCAACATATTTGAGAGGCCAAAAGAAACAAGAAAAGTTAATTTGAAATAAAAAACACTAAAAATATCCTTCAAATATCACCAAACCATAATTACTTCATTGAATTGGATTACTAGCCCTCAACATTTGAATTCATCCCAAGATGACTAACATAAAAATTTTAAAAAGCAATTATAGCCGTATAAATTATGAAGAAATATAAAAGACACAGTGCCTGCAAACTTCCATGCAATAACCCCAACAAACTACCTAAGTAATTTTTAAATGTAGCAATAATGGGTTTTGGAGATGATTTGGGAAAACAAATGCTTATGAAATATTTTTTATATTAAACTTCATATATTTGAGCCAGATTCCCAAAACCACTGAAACCATGGGCAACAGGCTAACGAAAGAGAATCATAACACTTTGACTGTGGAGTACTAGGACAAAAATAAATAACTACTGCCAAGGACAAATCAGTTTTTCTGACTGAAACATCCCAGGGAGTGGAAGATTGCTTAACTGGGGATTTTGCCTGACAAAAGGGGTAGAAGCTGTAAGGAGAAGCATCTCTCTGGCCACTTGAGGAACAGGGTAGCATGTATGACAAAGAGAAGAGAGAAACAGCAAATAAGGCAGGCACTATGGGGGAAAGGTTCCTTTCTTTCTGGTGGAGTAGCCACCAACAAGGTGGAAGCCACAGAGCAGAAGGAAAAGCAAGAACCTTACAAACATCTGACTTCGTCTCAGCGAATCCTCCAGAAGAGAGAAGAAACTGAGATGGGAATGTGCTCACTACAATGACTGGTTTTGTCCAGGTCTGTTATTCCTTTTTTTTTTTTTTTTTTTTTAAGCTAAAGTACAGGTTTTGGGAAAAAATATTCTTAGATCTACATTTCTTTGAGAAATTGCCTGGAGAACGTGACTGTACTCCAATTTATATCAGATGCAACATTCCTCTCATTTAGCAAAGGAGAAATTTTTGAAATGCTCCTCAGGAATGCATTTAGGTTTAGGTTCCACAATTAAGCAGCAATGAAGTTTTAAATCGGTGGCATATTTTAACCTCCAGCACATTGATTTCTCTCATACTGCTAAAGCTCCTATGATATGGATGAGATCCAGCCTACAAGTAGTTAGTTAACAAATCTTTTGTACCAGCTAGCAAGCAGGTTCATGCTATTAACTGGTATTAACCGCTGTAGCTCCACAGGCTCATCTCAGGACTAGGGATGCCGATACAACCAGTCTGATGCCCAAAGGCAGATGGACCAGGCAGAGACAAGAAGCTGACCCATGTGACCTCCATGCAGAGAGCCCAAGTAAATCCATAACGGACTGATCAACGGTGCTACCATAGGGCGTGGAGAACCACGTGGGCTCCGCCACAGTGCCACAATTCAGGGCAAGAAGTCCTGCAGTTCTGCATGGGAAGACTGTGATACACAATGAGAGTGAGGATCTAGCCGCAGATGTTCCTGAGCGAAAGACTCTGACCTTCCAGTCAAGCTGCAGAAAATCACTGGAGGTCTTCTCAGGTGGAGAACTCCCTCTCCTTTACATGCAAGCTCTCAAGCAAGACACAGTTTTCAACGCGATTTTACTTGATGTACTGTTAAAAAGCAGCTTACTCTAACGTGAGGAACACTTGGAAGGTTCTTTTCTTTTTTTTTTTTTTAAATTGGTTATCTATTCCACTATACAGCTGGGAGGACAGGGAGAAGGAAGACAGTTTGTAGAGAAATAAAACATTCCAAATAATCTGAATAGGAGGAAAAAAAATTCCTAACAGGAAATTAAGCATTCTTAAGAGGGACTTTTGAAACTTGAAGGAAAAAGGGTCAGCTTTAATAACTAATTTATTCACTTGATAAGAATTTACAACCATCACAGCTGACCCTCTAGCAATTATAAAAATGCCCTGACTGATGCTGTCTTGTGAATTCTACAGTATTTTACAACGAAGTATAACATAAAAGAGTGATTTTTAATTTTTTTTTTTTTCTGGCATTCAAAAATCTTTCCTTTCTTCACTCAATTTGTGAAATCCTAAAGACCTCTCAATCAACAAAGAGCTTTAATGTGGAAAGTGTTTTACTTGAGCCATATCAGTGTGTGCAACTCAATTAAAATTTGTAGCAGATAGTTTAAAGAGACAATTAATCAAATAACAAAACCTGCTACAATACTAGGCTTTTAAATAGGTTGAAACAACTGTAAGACAATGAGAGCCCAATATCAAAGCCCAAGGCAATACATTTTGATATACATTTCACAATGTGACAGAGAATAAATAATTTAAGGAACATGTTACAATTACGTATTTAAATGAAGGGGAACAAATGTGCAAGTTTGGTTATGATGGTTTATCTTCAGATTTTAACAATGCAAAGTGTCAAGGAGAAAACAAAAGAACAGCAAGAGACAAGTGAAAGAATATGCTGGAGTGATTGCAGTCATTGAAAATTTGTTTTCCTCTTCCTTTGCAATTTTATGAGCATCCAATTAACCTGGTAGAGTATGTCACAACTTTGTTTTCTTGCTGATAAGGAAAGGAGCAAATTTGCAATAGTGAAAGTAGAGAGAATAAAATGAAAAAAAAAATCAAGCATTCCATGGTTTCCAACACTCATCATGGAGCTGAATCTTTGCCCTGTGAATCAGCCTCAGCACCTTTCCTTAAGCATCACCCTTTAGTAACTAAGGGAAAAGAGCTCATGGGTGCCATTGGTCCTGTGGAATTAGCATGGCTGATAACATGAAAAAGGGTGTTGGACCTTAGAGATTTAGCATGAGTTACTCGTCTTTGTCATTCTTCTATGGACAAGGGGCAGAAAAAAGTGCTATTAATGAAAGCACTCTAGTTCGGTGAGCCTGAAAGGTCTACATGTCTATGACCTTTATCAGTGCTCTCTGCAAAAAACCCAACAAACCCAAACATTTGATACCTGTAGTGTTCTGCTCTCCCTACGCTATGGGTTTCTTGAGTAAGCTTTACTTCACCTTAGCTCATATATTATAAGGTATCTCCATTTTATTGGTTGGGCTTTAAGGTATGTTTAGACTTTGACTAAATGGACACTCCCTACTGTAATTTCCAATTTCACAGAAACAATTTAGGGTAATCCTTCTTTTCTTATTTCCAGTCAATCAATAAAGCAAGAAAACAAATACAAATCTATTGATGACCTGTTGCAGAGATTTCTTATTAAAGTCTAGCAATGCACTTGAACAGCTGTTATCAGGATTCAGGCGAGAATAATAACAGAGAATGACTTTACACAGTAGTCTGTATTGCTAATCCTAAAAGCCAAAACTTATCTATTATGTTTTGTTCCTACTGCCAAATTTAATTTCAATTTAAAATACTGATTAAAAAATATTCCATAATTATTTACCATCAAATTATTTTTCCCCTTTTGACCTGCCACTTCAAAAGTTGGCATTATTTAATAGAAAATAATTCAAAATTCAGCTGCAGCTAAACCCCACATTTTTCTCAATTTAGCAACACCACAACATGAGAAGAATGTAAGCAGTATCTTGATTCCTATATATATACTTGCATAAAGACAAGGCAAACATTTTGTAAAACTTTTACAGAATACTCAACCCAGGACTTATTTCTGCAATTTCTAACCATCCTAAATGAAGCACACACAGAACTGGAAAAATGCATTCAGTGGAATGTACACATGCTTACACAAGTAGATTATTATGAATGCTACCAGTAAGAATGATAATTTGCAAATGATTAAACTACAGAGATAAACAGAAGGTTGATCTTTATAACTTGATTCTGGCTTTGCTCAAAAGGATTGATGAGTTGGGACAAATGTCAAAGACATGAATCCCCATTTTAGGAATCTATTTATTTCAACAAAATTCCTAAGAGATATTAAATTTATAGGAGTATTTTCTACGGTCAAGGAATTTTGAAACTATTCTTTATATGGAACATAACTTCTTTATTTTTATTCAGTTTCTCATATAAGACTTACTTGAGACCTTATTTATGCAGCAGTTTTACTTAGGGCTGTGTTTTTCTTAAGATTCAGAATCAGGAATGCTCTTATATTTTTCTGTATTACCCTCTCCTAGCATACCCTAGATCCAACACTCATATCCTCATCCCAAGAAATAGATCATAATTATTCGACATCACTGCATAGATGTTCTTTTGCTGTTTTAAGTCTCTAACTTCTCTGTAACAACCAAGCCCAGGACAGTTCTTTTTTCCCTTGCCCTTTCCAAGCTGTTACAATACTTAATACAGCAATACTTGTGACTATGGAATCACGTATGGAAGTATGCAGCATGTAAATGATTACAAATCAGCCCAACGCATCAACATCCAGCCATGCAGCACGGAAGCCAGGACCCCACCCTTTCCAAACCGAAGGCCCTGGCGCGTCGGCTGTGATTAGGGGTGGGAACTAGCTGAGGGTGAAAGTGTTTTCTAGCAAGTGAAAGGGATGGCAAGCATAGTATCTGACCTTGTTATTTCCTGGTTATTGCTCTTTGTGCTGAGGGGAAAGGCATTTTAGCAACATCAGCTCAAGCGAGCTGAGACTGTTTTTCATACATTTAGATGATTTCTCCTTAGAGAGCGACCTTCATTTTCTGTTTGGACGGTAAAATGACACGATACCATGAACGGCTGCTGCGTTTATTCACTTTTCCAGCAGGAACGTTTTTTAAGATACATGTACTTAAAAAACCAGTGTGTATGTTTTATCTCAACATAACATACATCAGAGTTAAGCCTATACTTATTACCCAAAACAGAGAAAGAGAATTTCTGCAAATTCAGCGAGCTGGTGGTCCTGCCGGTCCTCTGAGAAAAGAGAGATCTTGCTTCTCCCTCTGACTGAGAACCAGGCAGAGCAGAAATCCGAATTTCCCAGATGAGTGCTCTGACCGGCTGCTTTGGAAGCTCTCCCTGGTTGCACATTTAGCCAGTTTTTGTTAGGAAATGCTTTTCCAAGTTTTCTTGGATTCTCAAAAACTTTTAGTTTCAATGACTCAGCATTTCCAGATGAAACGCTGCTGCACTGAAAAATTAATGAGCAGCTGTATTTGTAATAACCGCTGAGATTATCAATTTTGTAGTTCTGACTGAACAGTTAGCTGTATATTTCTTGACTGCTAGGATATGCCCTCCTCCCCTCTAAATGCATTTAGGATTTAAATCAGTAAGTTATTAAGAACTTTAAAATTCTATTGAATCAAATAAACTGTCATTTCTAGAATGTGTATTCTTATGATGTTGATGTATTTGTGCCATTATAGAAATGGGGAGTATTACAACTTAAATATGAAATCAGTAATTTCCTCTTATGGAAATGGCTACGAAATATAACCTCACAGAAGAACATACCCCACTGCAGTAAACAATCAAGGTATATTTAGAATGACTAGGCTCTTCTCTCTGTAAACATTTAAATACGGATAAACTGTAAGGGACTTACTTAAATTATTGGAATGCTTCATTAAAAATATACGTACTCCTTCTTGTTGTTGTTGTAAAGCAGAATCCACAAAATAGCCACTTAATCATAAGTTTTCTCACTTCACAGTATAAAACGTTTATTCTGGATATGGCCAGCAGAATTTTCTGAACATTCTCAAAGGCCTGTGTAAGTATTTGAAATTAAAACTTGACTGTAAATTTTTGTGGACTTTGGAATGCCATTCATAACCTGGCAGAAGACCCCCTGAGACTGTATTAAGGCATTCATCCTTCTGCTGCTTTGAAGATCCAATGAAAGCTCCCATTTGCCTAGGCAAGAGGGGCAATGTGCTGCTGCTGTAGCTGGCAGGCAAGAATGGACACGTCCAAAAGATGAAAAAAACCCCCTCTCTCTACACTCACAGCTCATGAAACCTACCAGTTGTGCCAGGACTAATTCAAGCAGGAAAAAATGTGGTCATTTCAAAACACCACTTCAAAATTAGTGATGACTGGCACACAGATAAACCATTGCACTACAGTCCCATCTACACTGAATACATAGCAATTACCTGAAACTTGGCTGGTGCTTTAAGTGAACAACACAGTAAGTCACTACTGTATTACTTTTTCATTAGTATGCTATTGCCAAGGTGGACATGGATAAGCAAAATCCCTGGTAACTTGTAACTGGATATTACACATGCATTCTGATGTTACCATAGAAAACTTGATTCCTTCAGCAGCAGTAATTCTTTTTAACTAAGTTAAATCAGGTTGTAGTAGTTAAGTGTAGCTTGTATCGCCCAAATCCTTGTTATTACATAATTTTTTAAAATTATTTTTTTCATTATATATTATTTGAGACTATACAGAAACACTGAATACACTATTACAAAAATAACATCTGTCCACCACACGTCTATGAAAAAAAACCCAAACCAACTTCTAAATACAAATATTTCTTCTTCTAGTTAATTTAATAGACAAGAAAAGTTAATTCTGGTACTGTATCACAGCACATGGAAAACATTGTCTTGCACTATCCCATATGACTGCCCTCTCAAGACAACACTGTGTTTCTTCAACGGTTGAATTTCTGAAAGCAAACACAGGTCCACAGAAGCACATTTTCTTACGAAGGTTTCTTTACTACTAAAATAGCCTACTGCAGTAAAATCATGTTCAGGTTTCAAGTGTCCTTCTTCAAGTGCAGCAGTACATACTGCTTTTGATGAAGTATTCTTGGAGCACGCATTGTCTGCAAAGCACAAGTGTGACACCTAAGTCTAAGTGACATCTAAGTCTAAGACAAACGCTCAGTACCAGCTTACATGTTGTATTAAGACAACAATGAAAAGTCATTTGGACATGTACCATGGAAAAGCCCACTAGTTTTTCTCACACACACACAGAATAAAAGACTTGATTTATTTCAGAAAGACTCAAAGAGTATTTCTAAAAACTGCTTCCCATCCAACTCCTCATCTGTTCTGACAGATGCAGTCGAAAAAAAAGTGTATGTATGGTATTGCTCCCACTGATCTAACTGCAGTCAATAGACTGAATACAATAATTATTCTAACTGTTAATCCTACAATGTTTTCTTTAGATCCCTAACACAGATTCCCTTGATCAACATGAATACATCACCTCATTTTCAAATAATCTTACAGAATACTTCAGCCACTGTACTCCATGGATTTCTGAGGAGAAGGGATATTCTAAACAAGCAGCATGATTTTCTTAAGCTTTCCACCTCCAATGGAAGGTAAACTTGCATAAGTTTATGCTCAAAACTTAATCTTTTCTTTTGCAAATGGTCACGGCATAATTCTCCTGAGACTTAGCTTCTGAAATAGTTTCATAGTTGATTACATGACACCTGTGCTTAGGATCTGCCATTAAAGTTGCAACATAAAGAATGAAAAAAGTTTCCATTTTAATGAGAAAGAGTATCAAGTTTTCTTCTACTTAATTAAATCAAACCAGCATTTTTTTTAAAAAATGGAAAAAAAATGCAAGATTGAAATTGTTGCTAGAACATTAAATGATCTGTAAAAATTACTGTGCCCATGGAAGCCATCAACGCAAACTTTTCCACAATCAAAATGAAGGTTGGAGACTTACCGGACACCATAAATAATCTATTTCAGGTGTACACAAACAACTGAAATTCTCAGCTGTTCATCTGCAAAGCCTAAGAGAAATGGTTCTGTCCAGGAGAAACAGAAATGAAAATGAAAAACTGCGTAATGCTCTTGAAACTTAATTTGTAACAATTTCTAAAGAAGTCTGCCTTTACTTGAAGGAAGAATCAAGGAAGCATCCCTCGCACATCGACACAATGTCATGCTTTTGAAGTTACAGGTGACAAAACTGGCTAGCGAACTTCTAGACAAATTGTGAGTACAGAGAGACTGTCTGCCTCGCTATGAATGCCAGCAGTGAAGTCTTGAAGCTGAAGGAGCAAAATTAGACCCGTCTCCATGAGATGGGCCCCAGCAAATGATCACAGACCTCCTAATGAGAAATGCTACCAAACCCTCTGCTCGACACGGTGAGGTGATTGCACACTCCTAGTAGTCATGACTCCAACTGAGTCTTGCCCAGTTCCTGTTTGAAGACTTAACTAGACTATCTTTTGCCACAACTGTACCCCTTTTATCGTGTACAGGTCACAGATGTGTGGGCCCACAGTCAGTGAATTTTTAATAAGAAAGACCTACAGAATATAGGGCAAAAGAATATAAATTCAAAAAACTGATGCAGTTTTATACTTGCTGTGGTTTTCCATGTGATTGTGCCTTTCAAAATAAATCTACAATTCCTAATGTCGCAACAGCTTCTGCCATAATTAATCTGTTTAGATAGCATTTGTTCCATCTCATTCATAATCCTAGCCTTAAAAAAGGGCATATATCAATGAAAATAAAAAGTAAGCATAAGGAAGCAGATGCCCATTTTCAAAATGTTAGCATTAATACAAAGCCATTA
>NW_009260770.1:2471978-2506600 GCF_000687185.1 Egretta garzetta
TTCTTAATTAGAACATGCTAGTTCAAGAAAACCTTCGTAAGAAAACCCAGCAAGCCCAGCTTCTCTTTCCTGTACAGGAACAGACTGTAAGTATAGAAAATATCACTTGAAAGAGGGAAGTAAATAGTTCTTTTTCCTATGCAGGGAACAGCTATTAACTGGCTTTTAAGCAATGGTATGTAATGTTAAGTTTTGGATCTTGAAAAGGACCTCACATGCCATTTTCATGATCAAAAGAACGTACAGTGTGAAGAAATTTGAAACAGTGCCCCAAAGACAGACTAATATTCTTGAAAAGCACGCAAAACTTCATCTTCCAATAGTGAAAAAAACAACTTAAGGCAGATTATTTTACTCTGAGGCAAGCTTAGAGAAAAAAGCAACAGGTTTCTGAATGAATACCAGCAATGACACGAGCCAGCAATGTGCCCTTGCCCCAAGGAAGGCCAATGGTATCCTGGGCTGCGTTAGGAGGAGTGCTGCCAGCAGGCTGAGGGAGGTGATCTTTCCCCTCTGCTCAGCTCTGGTGAGGCCACAGCTGGAGTGCTGGGTCCAGTTCTGGGCTCCCCAGTACAAGGGAGACATGGACATACTGGAGAGAGTCCAATGAAGGGCCACAAAGATGATGAAGGGACTGGAGCATCTCCTATGAGGAGAAGTTGAGAGAGCCAGGGCTATTCAGCCTGGAGAAGCGATGGCTCAGGGAGTATCTTATCAGTGCATATAAATACCTGAAGGGAGGGCGGAAAAACGACGGAGCCAGGCTCTTTTCAGTGGTGCCCAGTAACAGGACCACACACGATGGGCACAGAGGTTCCTCTGAACATCAGGAAACACTTCTTTATTGTGAGGGTGACCGAGCACTGGCACAGGCTGCCCAGGGAGGCTGTGGAGTCTCCATCCTTGGAGATATTCAGAAACTGCCTGAAAATGGTCCTGGGAAACTGGCCCTGGGTGGTCCTGCTTGAGCAGGGTGGCTGGACCAGATGACCTCCAGAGGGGCCTTCCAACCTCAGCCACTCTGTGAGTCTGTGCCATGCCACGGGTACACAATTTCAAACTCTACAGTTCAAGCTTGAACCCCAAATACAAATATATCTGCCATAAAAATCAGGAAAGAAAAGGGGGCTACCATAGAACAATTAAAAAAAAATATCAGATTGTCCAGTAATTAAAATTGGTTAATTGCCTAGGATAACTCAAGTATGTCAGGTTGTTTTGGTTATGTTTGTACAATTACTATTTCTTTGAACTATTTTCTTTTCCTTGGTCTCTGATGGATAAAAAGAAAGGTGATAAAAGGCATATGGAAGACTTTGCCCCTATTCTGTCAGGAATTTGTAAGAACCAGATCAACAGTCTTCCCCAGACTCAGTAAAAATTGGGAAAACTTGCACCTTCCATGTGCGCAGAGAGGTCTTTATCAGACAACACAGCAACATGAATATTGTGCGTATCTTACGCCTAATGTTGCATCCCTGCCTGGCTGGTTCGCAAGACGTAGACTATTGATGAGGTCTCTTGCTGAGTGCGCCGTTTCCACCACAGCACCACCTACTTGCACAGCCGAGTGGGGGACTCTCCACCCTAACCACTTTCATCACTTATTGCCGTACTGGGCTTACCCTCAACAGTCTGGATTATACAATGGCAGAGATGAGGTAAAAAGGTTTGACTTGGTAACAGCTTGCTCTCAAGTCTCACAAAGGCTGAAAGCGTTGTGGCAGTAGGCATGAATGAAGAGACTCTTACCAATGCAGCTGGGGACCAACTGTGTCATTCTGCATCAAGGGAAGTGACCATCTGACTCCATAGCAGTAGTGGGACAGACGCAAAGTGCCACTGAAGTCCAAAAGACTTAACTTTTTATTAACAGAAATTTGTACCATGAGAAATCTTCAGAAAACCTCCTCTCGAAGAAAATATCTCTCTGCTTGAGCACAGAGCAGCAAGCCATGGGGAAGAAAAGGTCAGAGTGGAGAGCAACTGTGTCTCCTTCCAGGCCATCCTTGACCCTCATTTCTGAGAAGGGAATACACAGTTGTCTTAGATGGTATTTAAGAAATCTGAGTCAGGAGCTTAAAACTATGACAACATGTAAAGGAATAATTATATATCTAGTGAGAAAGGAATGTATGAGGGAGGGGTACTCTGTACGGATGCCAGCACCAGCAAGTAACAGCAAATGGTTCAAACTGGAAGGGCCTTTCCCTTAAAGAACTGGTTGGTCTCCTTCGTTTGGAGGATCCCTGAGCATTTTGCAGGTTTCGGTCTCTGCACTTTCCATGGTTGCCGTCTGACCTGTTCTGATCCACTGGCTCCTGCCTGACCTGCTCCATTCTGGAGCTTTGAGATTTAAAGCTGGAAACATCTCCTGGTTTTTTTTATACTTAGTCATCATCTCACAGAAATAAGGGGAACTTCACAGGATAATCCTGTTTTTATTGTGCTATTATGTACAAATGTACTGCCCTGTAGCTGCGAATTTTTTTACCTCATGCATCTTTACATCATTATACATCCTCATTTTTCATACCATCTGTAAGAAAAATACATCTATGTTTATCCCTCACAATAAATGGAAGTTTATCGTAAGGATAAACATAATGAACTACTACAGTCAGTACTTTTCTTGAAATGATCATCAACACATTTTAACTCGCACTTGTTTTCTATACGGTAGGATATGATTTTTTAAAAATGCATATATTAGGGGTGGAATTTCTTTTCCCAGCAGTTCATACTGATAGTCTGATTGCTGTTTCTGGACTTTAAACACTAAGGTCCTGTAAACATAAAATGAAGTACAACCACACAAAAGTAAACAAATAGAAACATTCTCAAGTTTTCTGTAAGTGTTGTCTCTGATCCTTATATATTTTCTTATGATCTGGGCACAGGCAAAAAATTCCTTTTCTTTTTCACAATTGCTAAAGTAGTAATGGTCTTAGATTTTTAAAATTTTCTCCATTATGTCCACTTCTACGTTATCAGTAGTCCTTTTAAGTCTTGTCCAAGCAACAGTTTCATGAGGTGCACATATGACCTGAGAGCAATGGGAAATATTTTTGAGAACTTTATTTTAGATTCTGCTGACAGTTTTCCTATGCCTTTACAAAGCATCTGGGAACTGATTTTCTGCCTTCATGGGCACTTGTCTTTCCACTGGATAGACTGTCTAGATGGTCCCACTGTCTAACACTTTTGATTTCCGAATAGAAAATTCCTCTCCTAGAGAAATAAAAAAAATTGTTGTAGTCCCTCTTCGTCCAGTTCAGGTTACTTCCTGTGGCAGGGGCCATCCTGAACACACTGAGATAAACTCACAGAGTTTGCCTTCCAACCATTTAACTTCAGGCAGGTATCACATTTAACTTGTGTACCAGTGTTCACTCCAGCTGGAGCAGTCCTGCAGAGAGACCCTCCTGAACGCTGCTGCAGCCCTGTCTGGCAAAGTATTACTGAACTACTCTTCCTTATGTATGATTGTTTTTCTTCAGATACTTCTGATAATTTCTTATAGGCTTTTGCAAATAGCTTAATTTCTTGCAAAACCAGGAGCAGCTACACTAAGTACTACTTAGGTTGGTTTTTCTCCCTCTAAATAGTTCAGCCTTGTTTGATTCTGCTCAACAACTTGACAACTTTAAAAAATTACTTCTTTAAATCTAAATCACGATCATCTTAATCATCATCTTTTTCTCAGTTTGGCATCTTTGATCCCCATTTTCATCTCTTTGAATAAACTGTTACACAGATCTTGAATTAGAAATAAATCACCTCTGAAAAACATTTTTTGCACGTCAGCTCAGGAGAAATGTTTGTCCTTCCAGGCAAGAGTTCCTTTACTTCTATTCTATTTCTAAATCCTTTGTTTCTGATTTCTTTTTTTAAGATAAAAAAACCTTGGAAAAGGAAAAAAAAAAAAAACCAAAGCAGACTTTGTAGGAAGAAACCAATGAGGTTAGGGTCTCATGTTCTTTAACGGCCCCAGGTTCAAAATGTTTGGGAACAGTGAAAAGTACGGCAAATAGGGCGTGTGTGTGTAAAAGCATGAAAATGGGAACTGCTTTCAAAAGGGTCTGCAACTAGGATCATGGAGAGGACCTGCAAAAAAAAAAATGGAAAAAAGAAAAAAAAAAAAGAAAAAGAAAGAAAAGAAAGCACTAGACTAGATGCCAACTATTGGTTATCTGCACTGCTAACACAATAGGTCCAGTGTTTTCAGTGGACACTGTCAATGTTCTTCGTCTTAAATTAGAGCAAGCAGCTGTTTTAGTGTACAGCTGAGTGTGACATAAGCCTGTGTAAACACTTTCCTCTGCCACATTCTTCTAAGTGGATGAGGGTTGTCTTTTTCCTCCCCTCATGCAGAATAATCCTCTTCTCCAAAAGTTCAAAATAACTCTTAAATCACACTTTAGTTCTACCACTAGAAAGCAACCAAAAGAGCAAGGGGACAATACAACTTGTCAGGTGTTTGTGTGTATCGTGCATCAAAATGTCTACTTTTAAGGCTAGCAACCTTGACAGCATTCCACAAACACATTATTCCTATTCCCTTGAGCCTACGTTTTCCAATGTCAACATGCTTGGCAGATTCCAAAGTCAGTTTTGATACTAGTGATAGGAAATCCCTACATCTGGTTCCTACTGGTTTACTGTATAAAACAATCATAAAGCACGGTGATAAATGTCTATACCTACAAAGAAATATATGGCAAGAATCAATTAATTTGGTTTAATAAAATTCCTTGCTGTCCTCACATTTTAAGTGGACTCAATTATTGAGGATCTTTAGAATTGAAAATTTAAAATTGCATAACCAACACTGGTAAAATCTGAAAATCCTAGTAGAGTTTACAATAAACATCTCTCTCCCTTCTCCTCTACCCTTCAGTTTTCATATACCTTTTGGGGCATCTAGAGGTCAGGCAGAGAAACTTGAGAACATACTGCAACAAATGAGCAACAATTTCCACAGTACCAAAATTATTAAGTTGAAACCATGACACTGATTTGCATGAAAAGGCAGCTGACCTCCATCTCATGACTTATTTTTAAACCAAATGAACTTTGAAGCTGACTGACAAAGGCAGATAAATTTCCCTATATTCCAATTCACAGTTGAAGCCTGTGGAGATGGGAGAAGTCAAAGCTGAGTTGCCCAGCTCCTTTTCTCTACTGTAGGGACAAAACCAGTGGCTGTGGACAACACCAGCCAACAGAGAAGACCAAGAATTCCTGGAAAAGCTGCAGCAGAAGTGACAGGTCACAGGGAAGACCTTGCCAGGAAACTGTTAAAGCAGACAGTTTAATGCTCCATTTTCACTCTTACCTTTACATGCTACCTCTTTAAATGCACTGTCCCTTAAAGAGGGACCTGTAGTTTCTGTGGCCTGTGATTTCTCTATTGTTCTGGCCCTGTAAAACTGTGAGTCTTACTTCTTGGTGAGTAGTCTTCAGGTTGTGAAGGATGGTGGCCAACAACTACACAACGGTGAGAATGATACAAGAAACATGCTTGCAATGGCAAAGTTTCAACTAGGCTGCCTGAAACAGAGGAACAACTCTTGACACAAGTTAATACCTTGGCTTTCTGTTATTGTCTTATACCATCACCACCCTGGCCACTGCTTCACAGTTTTACTTGGCTGTTGGACAACTGGGATCCACACAGCTGAGTTACAACAGTTCATCAGCTGCTAATCTAGATATTTTCTGTCAATGATTCAACCGTATAGCTTGAATGCTGCTTCACAAGGTGTTCTTTCTCTGTCGCCAAGTTCAAGAAAATTTATCAACCCAGAGTACAAACTCCATCTATGAGTTGCTCACGCTGTAGAAAACTATGAGTTTAAGTGAGAACAAAAAACATGCAGGCTGCTTATTGCTTTAGGATTCCTGGTTCTGCTATATGCATTATATATAGCTGTATTTTCTTTGCAAGAAAGATGTTTATCAATTGCACTGGTTACAGGTGCACCAAGGCCTCTCACCCTGCATGGAGACATGCCTCCAGCATGAACAAAGTGCAGGCATAGAATCATAGAGAAATTAATGTTGGAAGGGGTCTCTGGATCATCCAGTCCAACCTCCTGCTCAGAGCAGGGCTCATATCGCTTATACAGCACGATGCTCAGGGCCTTGTCCAGCGGGGTTTTTAAAGTCTTCAAGGACAGGGATGCCACAGCTTTTCCGGGCAACCTGCTCATGTCTGGCTACGGTGGATTTTTTTCCTTAATGTCTCATACGACCTTTCCTTGTTGCAGGTTGTGTCTGTTATCTCTTGTCTCATCACTGTGCGCCTCTGAGAGTCAACTGCTTCCCCAGTTTCAGGGAATACCAGTCAAATGTCCATGCCAGTCAGCTGGTTTACCCACCCTGCAGCTCCTGCAAGTGAATTCTGCTCTTCTAGTTAACTATTGAGTTTGGAAGCAGCTGAGTTTTTGCAAAATACTGGCAGCACAACTATGGTAGCACTGCGAACTGAGGAAAGCTGCCGTTGGCCAGTGTTAGATTTATGCTACCCCCCAACAGAAGAATACCGGACACATAAGGGTTAGTTTGGACACTTCTATATGAGGCACATATTACGGTATAGGCAAAATACGGAAGAACTGAAGAGCCATGAAAACCCTCCCCAGAACAGATAGAAACAAAAGGCCTATGAACTAGGAAATGAAGAAGTGAATTAAGAGAGACTGGAAAACAGTTTGTTTTATAGTCAGGAACCTCCTTTCCCATCTGGTATTTATGCTACGCACACACAGACACATGCAGGCACAAGTATGTGTATATATATATATACATGTATTTCTATCCCCTGAATTTCAAGGCACACAGACAGTAACAATTAAGTCATCTAGATTTTAAAAGCAGATATTTCTTTAGACCCTTTTCAGACATCTGCAGGCAGTTATCAGAAGAGTTTTTTGTTTCTTTAAATCAGATTGTTTGCCTCAAACATACACAGAAAAATTCTACACTACGAAAAAAGTTCCTTATGATGCAGAGAAGAATTGCTAAAAACAGTGGTAGAGAAGAGATTGTTCTGCCTGGTAAAACTGGTGAACCTGCAGAGTAGAGGATTGCTCAATGGGGCCAGCTACAGTGTTACCTGCCAAGTCAGCCACTCTTACAGACTGGGAACTAGCAAGCGTGAGACACAGCCAGTTGGCTTTGGCGGAATATTTATGGAGGATGCAGAGGCTTATTTACTGAATAATCTGGAGACCATCTGGTGGTATCCAGGGACGAGAACATTGAGCTGAAAGTGGAAAAGCCTGAGCTCTATTTCTGGCTCTGCCAACTATTCTCTGTGACCTCTGGTGGCTCAGTTTCCCCATATACAAATTAGAAAAAAACCCTACTGTTGTCTCTAGGAAATTTTGAGATACTTCAATAAGAATCAGCATTTATTACTATTTTAGGATATCAGTAATCATTTCAGAGTTAATTGTTGGAATATTATTTTGAATCTGAGTCTTCTATCTGTATTAACAAAAAGATTACACCAATCTCAACAGTGGTAGTACATAATTTGGGGGTTAAGACAAAAGTTTTCCAAAGAATTTCCAAGCAAGCTGGACTGTTTTCTTAACTGTGACATTTCTAAAATAAAGAGGTCCTTTTTTTCTTCCTTTAGAAAAAAATGCACATCCATCAGAAGGGAAGATCCATACATCTTACAGGATCTTCCACATACACGGTCTAATGCTCACTACCATAACTGAGCTGACAAAAGGATAATATAAAATACTGCCGAGTTCTGAACTTGTTACCGTCTTGCCGAACCTTTAAACTAATCATCTGTAGGGGATAGGGGCAACTGAGTAACCAGATCAATACCCACAAGACATGTTGATACCCTTTACCACCAACCTACTCTGTTCAGAAGCCCACAGACTTCCTGACTGATAGCCATCCTTGTAGGTGGGCTTTCTTAGACATATTGCTGTATTTGCTTTCTTTTCTCCAAACTCCACTGACAATTTACCATGGAGATAATGCAAAATCACAGAATCACAGAATGGCAAGGCTTGGAAGGGACCTCGGGAGGTCATCTAGTCCAACCCTCCTGCTAAAGCAGGTTCACCTAGAGCAGGTGGCACAGGACATCATCCAGGTGGGCTCTGAATATCTCCAGAGAAGGAGACTCCACAACCCCCCCAGGCAGCCTGTTCCAGCTAAATCACCCCTAAGGGGGAATAAGAAAAAAAATCCCACTGGGGAACAGTAGCTCTTCTAAGGAAACCTATGGATGACTAAAAACTACCACTAATCCAGATCTTAATTCAAGTCAAAAAGAAAACTTCTGCTGCAAGCAAAAACCTGCTATCCCTATTGAAAGAGTTTTGTTGGATTCTCTCATATATTATAACATTCTCCCATATGGTAACATAGTGGAAGGAGAGAGTTTCTGCCTACCAGGAGGATTCCCATGCAAACAGAGCCCAAATGTGTCCCACTTTCTTCTCACAGAACTGGTCACCCTTGTCTACTCTCCTTAAGTCATCTGGTGTCTCACTGGGGAAGTGCTATCTAGGACAAAGAAATCTGTAGGGATGCTGGCAAGAGTGGAAAGTGAATCTTGTGACCGAGCGCACTGGGGTTGGGTTGCTCAGAAAACAATAACGAAGTGGAGGAGCTCTATTTTTAATAGGGGAGCAGGAAAGAGGAAGCTTTTTTTATTTTTTTTATTATTTTTTTTTATTCTTTATTTTTTTATTTTTAATAGGGGAGCAGGAAAGAAGGTAGCTGGAGGACCAGACCTCCCTTGGTGGGGAGGGAGAGGAAGAGAGAGAGGAAGGAAGAAATGCACTTCTCTTCACAGATTCATGGGTCAATAACTAAACGTGTAACAATGAAGTTTAAATTTAAACACAGTTATTTTTTCAACAGTGCTCCTGTATATGATAGTTCCAAATTACGACATTTCTTTGCTGATGCTGGAAGAGATTCAAGACATTTCAGGAAGAAGTTGGGTCTTCAGGTAAGTAGATTAACTTTTATGTAGTGTGTAAGATTTTCCAGACAATGTGTGGATTGGAAAAAGGCTTCTGTCGACATCCACATTTCTTAGGAAGTGGAATAAAAATAGTCAGAGGCTGTAGCAACTAAACTGAGTCCCAGAAAGTCAGCATTAGACTTCCAAAATAAAAATAAGGAATCCTATTTGGAAAGCATTTCAATGAGAGAATTATACGAATTTATAATATGGGATCTGTTTTCTTGTACTGCAATCATACTATTGTCTGAGCCTGCATGATACTGTGTATTTTATGTTTCAAATCGCTGCGATCTTAAGCATAGATTAATAAAGTATGGCAGGATATACTTACAAACTATTTAGGTGGCTTTACAGTTCAACCAACTGCTGACAGGGGAACAGGAAGGGGAAAATCCTTTATTATTCACTCAGTGGACTGAAAAGACTGTATGAGCTAGGAGGAATACCATTAAGAAGTTAGTAGAGACAGGCAGAATTTTTTTTAAGCTACCTGCTTGCTTACATCCTTTTTCTGAAGGACTTTTAAAATTCACGTTTTAAAGTCTGTTTATCCTATTTTATATACATTATAATAAGATCATATTAAGGATGATGGCAGTCTTTCAACCCATCTATTTTCAACTCTGTTGAACTAAGACTAGTACAATGGATTATTGTTGGCTGGATGGATGTGTAAATCCATTTCCACGTTTCGTGAAGTAATTCTGTGCCACAAAAAAATAATGCTACAAATCATTATCACTTAATGTTGATACAGCATAAACACATGTAAAAAGCATGCTTTTCCTTTTCCTACCTCGTAGTTCCGTTGAAATTTCAGTGTCTGCCTTGAAAAACTAAACTTTTTAAAAACAAACACACTCCAAATATTCATGGGATTTTGGTTAATTTAGTAAAAGTACTGAATAAACCAAAGAATTTTAGCTGTTATCTTCAGATTTTCTCATGTTTTTAACCAATCTTTTAACTTTGGTAGCTAAACTAACTTTTTTTAGAATAGGGTTTGCATTTGCCTATAAGAAACTTAAGACTCTGCTATGAAAATTGAAGTTATACCTGCAGCTTTCAATGAAGAGCTGTCATGTTTGAAGAAAGCATAACTTCAAACTATCTAGCTATGAACTGAATAATCTCATCTCAAAATTCACTAAGTGTTCAGTAATCTGAAAAGCGCTACACTGCTCGTGTCTTATCTGCACTAGGGAAAAGCAGAGCTCTGTTGTAATTCACTGAACCTCAGCAATATCACATTACACTTGTATTTGTGAAACGGCTATTTATTTTCACATACAGAAGAGCGCTCTAATACTACAAAATGAAAAAAAAAAGTTACTAATGTAGTAATTCAGATCGCAAAACAAGTTTTTAAAGAGTGTTCAATATACTAAAAATATCAAAGCATTAGTTCCGTGCCGGATGGAAGTTTTAAAGCGCTCCTACCGTCAGGAACTCTCCTGTAAATTCCCCTCCAGCAACAACCACCTTCCCCTACTTTTAATAGCATAGCGTGAAAGTGATCGCTATGCATCCCTGTATTCTCTACCACCCACAATCATTTTGGCCAGCTCAGGACAATGATGAATTTACACTATATGAAACAGATGTATGACAGTGTACCTTTTCTTAGATGAAAATGGAGTTCGGGTATGTTGGAGTATATTGATTGACTCTTGATGCCACTAAAGTCCCTGGCAGTTTTGTCACTGGCTTCAGAAGAGCCAGCCTTCCGACTAAAAGACATGAATGGATGAACGACACCTCAGCTGAATAATTTTTCAAATAATAACTTGAAGCATGTCCGTTTAGCTGTTAAGCTCTGCCTAATTTAGAACAGCTATTGAAGGTTATTTTTGTTTTAACATACCGTTAGATCTCATGTTTTCCATATTTTGTAGTAACAACTTTCCACAACAGCTATCCTCTTTCCTTGTTACATTCATTTCATGAATCACAAGAAAAAGGAACACCGAGCATTTCTAACAGGCAGCACATACTTCAACTGAACATTTTATGTAGATGTATGTGTCAAGAACTATTTTTTTGTGGACTTAATGACATATAGTTAAAATCATCAATCTGGAAATGTAAGTTGTTGCATGTTCTACATCCTTTCAGTTTTTAATATATGTTTTACCCAATTAACATGTAGTAATTAATAAATTAAAAAAAAAGTAGTTCTTTTCTTTAGTGACTGTATTCTAAAGTGGTTTACTGTTGATGAGACCTTAGAATAGAGGCAGTCACTCTAAATCTCACTGGCACTGGTGATGCTTCACACCAGCCCCAAACCTTATGCTGGTCTCCAGCAAATCATACTCTTTATGTTGAAGATAATGCAGTTATAAGACCGGATCTCTGGATAAGGTACAGGGTATAAAATATCTTCTTCTACAGCATGCTCTGGGAAATTATCTTCCTGGGCTAAAAACCAGTTATAAACTATTTTTATAGTTATAAACTATTCCACCTCAAATTAGCCATGTAAAATTTGAATTTGCATATATTACTGAAAATCACTATTGCACACTGTGCACAACTAGAAGGACAGAAATCAAGCTGTGTTATACTTGACTGAAGCAGGCTGGCAGAAAAGTCCGTACAAAAAAATGAAAGGACTGAAATGAAAGCATAACTAGTTGATACAAACATCTTACAAGTTGTTAAAAAGAGCAAAGAGATACATTAACAAAGACGACACAAGATCCACTTTTATACAGAACACTATTCAGAAGACAGTGCACACCTAGCCAAGGCAGGCTCAGGCAGCAACACACTGGGGCACTCGACATCCTGCAATTGGGTCCATCATCCCACTGACTGGTTTACAAGAATTCACTTAAATTTTTTATGAGCAGTGGATCTTCCATTCTCCTTGAGAAGGAAAAATATTATGCAGCGCTCCACGGTTCTTAAAACATACACTGCAGCCATAAGTTATCTGCAGCCATAAGCATAAAATGTAAATGTTATGTTTAAATTTCAGTTGTAGCCTAACTTATTGAACTGTTCAAGCCCTACTGCAAAGTATGCTGTCTCCTTAGCTTGATTTTCTAAGGAAAAGAGACTTACGCTGTCATATCACCTGTCTGACAATCAACCATGCCTTCTACCTAACCATGCAACTTATTGGCCAGTTCCAACCAAATGCCACAAAAAGGCAGAGGACTCCAAGAAGGACTCAAAGTCTAACAAGACCATCATTGGCTAGAGGAAGGAGTTGGTTCAACGCCTCCTTACTAAAGGGAATTTTTAGCGTGATCTCAACAAATTCTCTGGTTTTGCTGGATTAGCTGCTGACCGATATGCATAGTCTGACCAGCCAGTCACCAAAAAGTGCCCAGGCATGCACTGCCTCTTGCCCAGCTGGAAGGGAACTTGGACGACTCTGAGGAAAATCAAGGAACAGGAGACCTAAAGGAGAACCTGGGCTATTTATCGTCACTGGAGAAGCAGGCTGGGCATCTACAATACATCCATAGGCAACCAGAGTTGATTAGCTCCAATGCTTATGGAACGAATTACAATTTACAGGATTGAGAACAACACTTAGAGCACATTATGCCAGGCACGTACCCCACTCTGCTTTAGCTAAGAAGAAAGGTAGGAGAAGGAATGAAGGAAACAAGATTAAGTTACTTGCTGGAACTGCACAAGAGATCAGTGCTGAGTGCCAAAATATGCCTCTTTTTCCAGTTGGGCATTATCTACTGACTCAAACTATAGCTCAAATACTAGTACTGACTATCAAGGATGGCAATATAAAATTATGCTAGTTCATTTGTATATTCATATACAGCTATACTGAGTGACTCTTTAATATTATATATTATAATATTATAAATTATACACTATGTAAAACTCTCAGAACCCTTCCCCCAAATGTAAGAAACTTTTATTATGGCCATCATCATAATAATTCCAGAGCTTTGTTAGCAGCTTCAGCAAACTCAGAACACAGTAATACTTTGAGATGGCTATTTAACTGAGACTTCCGTAATCAAAGACATAAACAAGATGGCAGTCCCAGATAAAGTCAAAATTGGATTGAAATTGGATTTCTAAACCAAAGTACCCACCAGAGATATAACAGACTGCCTGCTATACTGTAAAATGTTTTAAAATTGCTTCCATGGCAGTAAACATTTATTAACTTGAGGGAATGTTCCCATCCCATGAAAACAAGTCTTTGGTTTAGAAGGTGTACATTTCAAGAGTCCAGAGTACAACATTCATTTCCAGCTTACCCTCAAATGTCAATTCATACAGATAATCAGAAATAGCCAAAGTTAAAATTTTGTTGAGTCCTAATGACCATGGCTTGCTACTACCACTTGCCACCAGTCACTAAAATTTTCAAGATATGTGCCAAGTGAAGACCAAAAGGGTCAATATAGAGCAATGATAGAAAAAAAAGCTGTCTAATCTACGGAACAGAATAGCTAATTTTGAGTCTACGACTGCGTTTACAGAGAAGTTAAAGCCATAAGTTATTCAGTTCCATATTATATTCAAAGGCATCATTTCATAGCAAACTTTTTTTGGCGTTTTCTTTTTGACACATAAGGTGTGAAACAGCATTTCTAAAACTCATCTACTAGAAAAGCTTAATTTCTTGACTAACTAAAAGCATGACTGGCTCTGTAAGTTTGGGTCTTATTTTTTTTCCAGAATCACTGCCTGCTGTTTGTCTGCTATTAAGCTCTTTTTTTTCCTCTTTTTTTTTTGTTAATACATTTTGATACTTTTACATAGACATGGGCCGTGCTTCCAGCTCCTAAATGACCTGCAGTGCAATTTACTGTAGTGTGTACTGTACAAAGTTCTTTGGTATCCACAGGAACAGTTACCAACTGATGTGAACTTCCTTCCCTAAAGAGCTTGTTTTGAATAACAAACTACTCTAGGGGGAAATACATTATCTTGTCTAATCAAATGCTCGAGTGAGGCTCAGTTCATTCCAGGGTTTTACTATGTGTTGTGGAAATGTGTGTGACACTGACCTTTAATTAAATCTCAACCTTAAAGGAAGATGTTAAAAGCTTAGCAGGCCAGAGTGCACATATAAATTTAAACTACATTTAAATGGCTTAAAGAATTCATCAAAATCTCCTATTTTTTTAGTGAATGTGTTCTCTAAGGTATTTGCTTTCATGTAATCTTATAAAAGGGTTTTCGTAAGCATCAGTAGTTATTTGTTCTTACTTTGTATAGTCAGCTTTAAAATACAGATGTTACGCATACCACCTGACATATAGTTTGTACTATCAACATGCTTCCTTTTATCCAAGTGTATTTATGAAGTGTTTTTTGATTAGCTAAAAATTTTCCACACTGAGAAATATGTACTTTAGACAGAAAACAATTCAAAAGGGCAGCATCACATACATGCAGGGCAAAAGTTCATTTTTTGCGTCAGAGAGCTTGTGTCAGGTAAAAATATAACTTGGCCTCTCGTGATGTCTCCCCAGGTGGCATGAAGCAGAAACAGCCAAGCCATGCCTGAGAGGCCTTCTGCTGAGAAGACACCTTTAGGGGATTCTCCTGCCCAGGTCCCACCAGGGAAGGAAAGGACAAGTCAAGGACAGGGAGGAAAGAAGAGGAAACCAAGGAAGATATTGGGGCGCCTTCTTCAGTGTCCCCTTTCCTCCGTCTCAACCATCCCACAGCAGATGTCCCTAAACAGGAGAAGAGAGGATCTAGCATGCCCATGGAGAGTTGGGAAAGCAGAGAAGGAAAGTCTTGCTGACACTGTGAAAAGCACTAATAAAGAAGGAAATATTCTGATGAATTATTTGAGTATGCAATGCTGGTAATGTGCATCCATGAAAAAAAATCCTACATAATTCCTGAAGTTCAATGGATATCAATACTGAAATTTTTGCCACTTCTTTCAGACCATAAATGGCCCTATAGAAACAATAAGCACTATCATAAACCACATCTCAAAACCTGGTTCAATACTCAGGTTTTACTATACTTTTGCTGTACTGGTCAAACACTATTTTTATAGTCAACACTTTACACATGCACACAAGGTATAAAGGTCTTGGTAAATCAGAATAAATCCAATAAACCTCAATCAAATACTCTTCTTTTGCAACTGATGCAAAACAGTTGTGTTACATCCCTTGAACATTCTCTGCTTGTAAAGTGAAAAGTCACCAGTTTAAGGTAGATAAGCTCTCCAACGCACTAAAGCTGTATCTTTAAAAATGTCTACTTTTAAAAAATATTTAAAATTGTTTCCTAATTATTCAGTTCTAAGTTTTATTCTGTTTGTTCTTGACATATTTCTGACACCCTTTCATGTAAATGGGAAAACAAACTAGTTATTTCACTTCCTTTCTTACCTACTGTTAATTTTCAGTTCTAGTTGGCTGCAGAGGTTAATTCTAAGTTGGCTGGCTTTAAATCACTTTTTCTATCTACCACTTTGCAGACTTTCTTGGAAACTTGTTCTGATCTTCAAAAATAAAAATCATAATGAAATCTCCTTAAATTAAACCTTTATTTTTGAGTTAAATGTGAATTCTTCTTTTTTGGGGTACTTATTTGGATGAATAAACTAATAATATTGGCTCCTATTGATACATCATTGTACCAATTTTGAACACATTTTTGTATATGTATATTTTAGATAATTTGTGTTTAGACACAGATGGAGGGTAATTTTATTCTAGCCTAAAGATGCTTGATTTTTTTTTTCTTAACAAACCTAGTGATGAACATGCTCATGCCAATATTTTACTTCACATAATTAAAAAAAAAGTGAACTTCCTTTTCCCATGTCCCTTTACATGCTCAGGAAACATCACTGGGACGTTTTCCTTGTGATAACAGAGCATTCAGATTATACAGAAGTGAACATGGAAACTAAGGTAAGGAATGGCATCAACACAATTTAAAACAAATTACGAATACTGCTGGATGCAGAGAAGCATTCAGCTTGTCTCCACACAGCACTCGTTAGTCAAGTATTCAGCTAAGATGGTGTCTGTATTTTTGTAAAGATGGATATATTCTCTTTCCGTTTTTTCAGGTTACATAAATCCAGGCTGAAACACAAGAAGGAGATTTTATTTCTTCCTCTCTTTTTTTCCTCCATGAGAAAAGATATGAAATAATTTAATGCTCGAGCTAATACAGGCGCAGATACTAGAGGACGTATTTTAACATTTTTAGCAGGAGTTGAAAAGTTCAACTGAAAAGCTTCACTGGACTTTATGAAGACAAAACAATAGAGCATATCATATTTGTTCTCGATTCATCTCCTAAACAACACGATTTTGCTTAGCTAAATTCTGAATTGACCCTCAGGCTTTTTAAATTTGTACATTAGACACTAGTGTGCCTCTCCGACAGCACCTCACAGCTGGTGAAACTTCAGGAGTTTCACTGCTGACTATGTGTGAAATGGCCTTACTCTTTTTGAAACTTCTATTGAGAACAATTTCCCCTCTAGCCAGCCATAGGCTCTCTCATATTATCAAGTATCAGCTTATACAAGGACAGGCTGGTAGAAATGGGTTGATGATTCTCTTTTTGTAGAAGCCACTCCTAGCTTACAGAAAGAAAAACATCACGCATTCTGGCAAGAAAGGCGATGTGCTCTCTCACACTTGTTACGGTGCAGCTGGAAAAATTAAATAATGGCTAACAGGGGAATCTTACTGGCACATAAGGCAAAACTTCCACCTGAACAACACCTATGATTCATTTTTGCTTTTTAGTTAATCTATTTAAAAACGAATCAGCACAGCACTTATTGGGATATGTCAGAAAATAATCTCTTCTGGAAATTATTTCTTAAACCTGCCTAGTCCACTGTCCTTTTTCCAACAGTGGATGTCCAACAACAGAGAGGCAAGGACAAGACAAGCATATGTAACAACATTTCTCCCCAAACAGTCTTCCAAGACTTCTCAAGAACTTGAGCCAAACTAGGTTTCTACACACCCAGGAGCACTCAGCTGACTTCTGTTTTGTGAACTCATCCCATCACCCCCAACGGCCATGCAAACTTCATAAACCAGCCTCAATTCTACATACTGTTGCTGACATGGCATGCACTGGAACGCTATTACGTTGGCTTATCCAATACCCAGGGAACACGTAAACAGAATTCAAACACATAATCGCATAGGTACCCTCCCCTGCCATGTCTTTTGTGGCCAAATGACTACTCATGGGACCTTCGCATACCTATCTAGCATGTTTTCAGTAAAGGTAATATAGTAACACAGCGGAAATGGCTTGCAGTTATGCGACAAAGCCAACAGGGAAGAGTTCTTGTTACGTGAGACTCAAACAGCTATGAAGTCTTTTGTAGAGTTCATGTGAGCTGATTGCTTTTGAAACACATCAGACTAAGCCTTAAAGCTCCAATCCACAAAGTTAAGTTTAGGAATAACTGCAAGTGAATGTAGCTGTGTTTGCTTATTCAAAAGGGCAAAGGTGAGCAAGACAGACCTGTTCTTATACCACCTCACCTCTGCAAGAAACGTCAGACTTCACATCAGAAGGAGCAAACCCAACACACTGCGCTGGGTTTCCTTTAACACACAGATTTCCAGTGGCTTTTGGTTTGACCATAATCTGTGACTGTAGATATAGGGATGGAGGAAGTAAGCCTGCTTGTTTAGATAGCCATCATCTTCCCATTATGTCCTACCACTTGTTCCCATCTCCACTTTCTTCTTCCCCACTTTGTGTCACCCGCCCTCAGTTAAAACCAGGGAAATGATCCACACTAAAAATACCCTCTTCCTCCATCTCGTTTGGTCAGGCCAAGCAAACAGCTTTACCGGGACACAGCTGAGGGCACAGTGCAGGCATAAAAATGGGAAAGAGAAGTGGATAGCGATGGGGGAGGGTTGGAGGATGAGGAGGACGATGGCTTAGACTGGCAGCGCCACTGGAACAAATGCACATGTAAATACACAGTGAGCACTTGTCAGCATGCATTCTCAGAGCAGTAACACGATCCAAAGACTGATGACTTGCTTAAAATATAAAACCTATGGAGAAAAATGATGTAGGGAGAAGAAAAGTCACCATATGCACATAAACATCTCAAAAAAGTAAATGAATTAGAATGTCAGTTGGCCAGTAAAATGCTCTCCAGTTTTGAAACCCATTCATCAGGTCCCAACAAGAATCCATGCTTAACAACACTGGAAAAAACTGCCCAGAAGTAGTATGCACTGACCTAACTCAGCGTGTCCATAAGTGCAGCAAACAAAGAGTGCTCAGAGCAGACGAACTCTCTTGCTAGAAGCAAATGCCTGGAATTGCCCCAGCAGTCAAGCTGACTGTCAGAGTCAGGATTTTCTCCTGATTACATCCTCAAATTCCATAAAGCAGCCCTTCATAAACTGATTAACAAACACTTTGTTTTAAATTTCCTTCTTGGTGTCTGGAAGCATGCAAAGCAGTATGTTCTCACAAAAAAATAACCACCTAATTATACTATTTGCAAAGACTTTTTTATCGTTGTTTGTATTTTGGAAAGGGAAAAAGGAAATGAAAAGAGAACTTTGATTTACTGCATAATTTTAACCTCTGTATTCCCCCCAGGATTCAAAAACCTAAAATTTAAGTATCACATAAGCATGGATCAGGAATGGTACTAGCATGACATTTGGCTGTACTTATAATAAGTGCACAGCTCCTAATGATTACAGAACCAAAAAAAAAAAAGGAAGAATGCCTTTCAATGTGATCATCCTTTAAGTCAACAACATTGCAAGATGCAGCTCAGCATTATTTCTCTGTAAATCCACTCCATCAGGAAAGTAGGGACTACCCCTAAGGGGAAAATGAAATGGGAGTTGTTTCTTCTTTCTACAGAATTTGCTATCATGAGCAAGAGAAGTAATGAAACCTGATTTCCTATGATCTGTGTCCGCAGTTCTTTAAACGTCTCGCTAGCAATGTCACCAACTTTGCCATAACTCTCCTCTCAAGCCCCTCTTATGAAGACAAATGCACAACGCACATCTCCAAAAAGCCTGCAGACTGCCAAGTGACGGCACTTGCCACAGGACTCACGCATGTACTTTCTTGCTACGATGGCTGGGAGCCGTCACCAACACTTCAGAGCTACTCACCTGACACCCTTCACCTGGAGGACTTTCCTTCTGCTACCACAAACTTGAGATGAACTTGTTCTATTCTCCAAATCCTCTTTTCATTTCCACGTGTTTGAGGGCCTACAGCAAACAACCTATGAACTGGATTTTCCGCCCCACTGTTAGCCACCAAATGTCCTAGTTCTTGAATAGATTAGAACCTCGTACAGAAATAGGATAAATCTTATACTTAAATGCATATAAGTACCTCAGTGCACACATGTATGAAAATAAAAACTCCTGTTTTCTGCTTTTAGTTGAAAGTACCTGAAGGCATGCTCTTTGCTCCTTTGAGCCTTTAGAGATAACACTCCTGATAACATTACTTCCCCCAGCGATTTTTTTTCTGCTTTTAGGAAAGAAAATGTTAGGCCCTGTCTGATTAGGAGATGTGGACAATCCTCCACCAGAAGAACAGAATCATCTGCATCTTGCCAGGACTTAGATTTAAAACAGTCAGTATGTGGAAGTGCAAGATAGTTTTGCATACTCTATATTACAGCCCACTATCTGAATGGCACCCTCGAAGAACGTGCTCTACTTAAGAGAAATTATTGTGTCCATTTACACAACAAAGCCATGACAAGTCAGGCAGATAACTAATGAAGTCTCTAGACTAATTCAAGACATGAATATAGAAGCTTTAGTTTTGGAAAAGAAATCCCAGAGGTTTTCAACCAACATGCCCGTAGGACCTTTGTGAACAGAAAGAAGAGTGGCAAATATGAAAGACCAACTGACAGAAGCTGGTATCTTCCAAAGCCTTCCAGATTTTCAGAACTTTTTAATTTGAGCACGAGGTGATTCATGTCACTGAAAATACAGCCTTAAAAGCATGAAACTGGGCAGTCGTATCGCAGTGCATTCACGAGACGGTGATCCTTAAACTCACTGTTGTAGAATATCCCTAATATGTGGACTACCATACAACCCAGAAGAGAGGAATTTTCTCCTCTGCTCAAGTTCATTTCCTCCCTCCGAAAAGACAGGCACATTATTATGTAATTAAATTCTGTAATCACAGCTTTTTAAATACAAGAATTTGTATTCTGCTCCCTTTCGCCTTCAATTTGGAGTGTTCTGTTTTCACGAGTACACATACCCCATTTTTTTAGGCTCCTCTTACTCTTGACATTCTCCTCTGGACTCTATTTGTGCACACAATACCCCAGCGGAGGTCTCACCAGTGCCAAACAGAATGGCATAATTACTTCATGTCTTTCTGTACAACAGCATTGTTAATGCGTCCCAGAATGAGTTAATTCATTGTTTGTGGTCCATTACTACAACAAATATTTTTTCCTGCACTACAAGCAGTTTTTCTGCATCCTGTATCCTCTTCCATCCCCTTTCCTAGAGACCTTCTGTTTATTCCTGAGAGGTTGCCAGAAGGGGATGAGATGGTTGGAGACAACTGTGTTTGACAGACTGAAATGTACAGATTTAGTATTATCAAGGTCCTATAGTAACTTGTTCTTAGTTCTTTGAACTGTTAAAAAAGCTAAGAAATAAAACAGAATGGAGCTATTTTCTTTGATGTGTACCAGTCATAATTGATAGAGAAAATATGAGGAACAGACATAGAGGTTTAAAAATGAAGAAAAGCCAATCCAAAAAATATTTTAACAGTTAAATGATGCCTTCTCTAGTAGCCACTCCTTACTATTTCTGCTCCTTTAATCATAATCTACAACTCTTTTTCCCACAAACCACAAGTGCTGAATCATGTAAGACCTAAATTGACATAAAAATAACAAAATTTTGCTACTTGCAGCATTTCCCCAAGGGAGATCAAAAAGTTCAAAACATTTTCTCTCAGTGACACACAGCATTAGGAACTGTGAGGAAAAAAAGTGGCATTTTGGTATTTTTAAACATTTTATTTCTCTAATGAGAAGGGTTCCAAACAATAGTCTTCTTTTCTGTTAAATCAGGCAAACGGTAATGAACGATTAAGGAAAGACGAGCAGATTTGAAAGCACAAATGTCCTTCGTGGTACTGTAAACATTGCCTCTCCAGAATCAGGCTGAAAACCAATTTCTTTTCCATTTTAAGAACAAAACCAAAATGCGTTCTCCTTCTGCATAGAATAAAATATTAGTCATGGTAGATAATTTAAAAAATGCTTTTTCATAAGGGACATGGCATCATAGCAAATGAGAAGACATGCCATTACACATGGAAGAATAAAAAATTGAATGCAATGGATTTTTTTGAACTAACTAGTCAAAATACCAGAGAAGAGTAAGGATAATTGTCATTAATAGTACCCTCTGGGCTGTGCTAATGTTGGTATGGAGACCTTCATGCATATTCCTCTTACCTGCAACTGTGTCCAAGTTCTTTAATTCTATAAACATATCAACTCAGTGACCAAAAAAAGCAAATGCTGTTAGGAATTACTGGAAAAGAACTAGAGAATGAAAAAGAAAACATAACGCATAACGTTACTGTATAAACCCACGATGTGCCTACAGCTTGAATACTGTGTGCAGTTCTGGCCTCTCATTGCAAACAGGGTCTAGTAAAACTAGGAGATCTATGGAAGGGCAACAACAATGAGCAAAGATAAGGAACAAGCCCTGTGAGAGAATGAGTCAAGTAAGACTTTTTAAGTGGAAAGATGAATATTTGGAGGGATATGATATGCCATGAGAAGGGCAATGCGGAAAAGATGAAATATTTCTAGTAGACAAAACCAGGGAAGTCCAGTGGGTAGCAGGCTTGGGGAGGAAAAAAAAAAAAAAAGAAATATCAATCAAGTAGTACTTCCTCATACAACACATACTTAACTGCAGAACTCACTGCCATAACTGAAAGTTCACGCAGGTTGGGGGAAAAAAAAAAGAAAGATTAATTCCTGGACAAAAAGTCCACCAAAGTTACTAAATAATAACTCCCAGTCAAAAAAATACCTCAGCCATAAATCTGTGGTGACCAGGAGAATAAATGTGGGAAATATTACTATACACTTGCCCCATTCTTAAACTCTTTTTCCAGTTTCACTATTGACCCTGGTCAGAGATGAGATTCGGTGCTAAGTGAACCCATGATCTGAGCCGGTACAGTTTTCCTACAGTTTTATCTAGCTGTGCAAATCAATTTAAGACAAATGATCTAAGGTTCTGTGCGTGAATCCTTTCCTTCTGCACAGAAAGTTATGCTGGTGCAGCCTACTGCTCAGTAAGCCTTCTAAAGATATTATTATTAAAAAAAACACAATATGAAAATGAATCACAGTGATTATTGAAAAGACCTACTGTTCACAGCTTAATAGCATCCAGAGAACTGTCACTTATCTGAAAAAGACTTTGCTTATTTCAAGTTTTGTGCCAATCTCTAACCTACACAACTTTTCCCACCCCCAAGCAAATCCATAAAAGTGCTCACCGACCTCCCAAATATAAATTTAACAGGGAAAATTATTCGCTTGTTTTGTTTTCCAGTTGAAAGTATTTGTGATTTGATATTAATATCACTGCATAACCGGAAGCTCAGCTGCATTAATGCTGTGCTAGCAGTACTTGAACAATGCATTTAGGTCCACATATATGCATCTGTTTAAGCATTTGCAAGCCTAGACCCTAGGGAATACAGGTTTTTAGGATGACTTCTGTATTTATGGAACTTTATACTTCTTGCCAGGCTTTCATTCATCAGTGAGAAGAATCAATACCTGCTCTGTAGAACTGAAGGCCAAGGACCAAATCTAATCCCTTATTTCTTCGAAATACAGGGAAAATCCTCTGTGGTTCGAACAGCTGGCTTTCAGAAACATCAAGGGCGTGATTTTTGATCCACAGACTTCTTTTTTTTTTTTTTTTTAATTATGCTTTCTGACTTATGTATTCCCTGACTAATTACTCTTTGGTCCATAATATGCCCACACTGTTGTTAGTTAGTTAGCATGTTTAGTTTGTTGCTGTTAAAATCTAGAGAGAAATCCAGCAGATAACAACAACGATTAGAAATGATAATTCTAGGGTTGGGAAAATAAAAGCTCTGCTTGTTCAATTAAAAGTACATTATCCTAAATAAGCAAGCCTGCCCTTCCCAAAAGGAACAGCCAACACTGACATCCTGAGAAGGAAGGAGAAGCTAAAGTTCAAGTTAAAGGACAGCTGACACCTGGCTGCCAGAAAGAATATTCTCTCTCCAAACATTTAAGGCTACAGATCCTGCCATGAAGCCTTGCTCTTCTGCAATACCTGCTGGGAATCTGATAATTAATGACAAGGTTTCAGCAGCAAATGGAGGTGCCTGACCCCGTCCTCTATCTGATGACAAAATAGGAGTGACCATATATTCATTGTGTAGTTTTTTAATTTACATTTCTCCTTCACCTGTTCTTTTTGCCTAGGGTTGGGAACTCCTTGAGGCACACAGCCTGCACCGGAGGCACTCTGGAGCAGACTGACAACCAGGTCCTGCCGCTACATCCGTGGTCAGCCGCCAGTCTGTGGGCAAGGTGGTAGTTCGTTGTCTGTACGGAGGGAAGCGAGGATACACTTTCCCCTATTTTACTTAATCATTCTTTGCCTTTTCTTGTTTTCCCACCTGACAGTTCTTAAACTTGATATTATTTAGCTCCTATGAAAGAAAGTATGTGGGTGTATGTTAAGAAAAGAATGATCTGCACAGCTCTGTCACTTAACATCCTATGGAAGTGAGGGTGGACGTGATCAAAAAGCGTTCACCAAATTAACAGAGATAAGAGGGCTTGCATATCTTTAGCCTATTTTATCTCGCTAAACAATTCTGCAGTTCAAAACAGTGAGATAATTATTTGCATTTAAATATGTATAAGTCCTACTGACAGCAATAAGAAAACTCAAATGGAATGAATTGGCAGAAGTGTCAGAAAACATTTACTTTTAAAAGATTTAAAAGGCAAGGTTCATCTCTAACGTCGACATAACAGACAAAAATTCCAATATTCTTCTTGCCTAAGGATAAATATCCTTTCAAAACATCCAGCATAGGTTTTTAAAACAAATACTAGTAGATTAATTACAATAGTGCACTTTAAACCAACCAAAATTAATCTACTGATTTAAAGCAAGAAACCATAATCTGCATGCTTCAAGTGATAGCTGGCGTGCTGACAGCCAGAGGTAGCTCTGTTCCAAGAAATTATTGCAAGAGTTTCCAAAGTAAAAGACAATATAAACTGAAAACTGTCTTGTACAAATTACATTCTCCTCCTGACTCCTTTTAAAGAGAAGGTCCTAGAACTTGACAACAGCACTTGAATTCAATCTCTTTAACTACAGAAAAGCAAATGAAATTAAATAGGTGGCAGAACAAAACCATAAACATTTTACAGAAACTTTTAGCAGTTAACTGCAAATGTGCTTTGGTTTTGTCTTTCATCTGCTTTAGAGTCCTATTTACATTTATCGAAAAGAGCTTCCTAGATACCCAGGAGAGAAAAAACCTGTTTGTAATAATTTTTCGTTTTCAACTTATTTACATCATTGTATGCAAGGCATACATACAGTCTTCTGTTCACACTGTTTAGCTTGTTCTCTATTCCTCGGCTCAGGTTGCTACCTCCTGCAAACAAAATACCCCGTCTGTTGATGCAGACTATATTGACATTAGAAAAGATAATCCAGTGTTGACAATAAGTACAAGCAATGGATGAAGCTAGGGAGGTGATGAAAAAAAATAAGCAAAGGTCTAAGCTGGCAATGCTCAACACTGTTTCAGAAACTGAAGTTAAAATCTCATCATGTGCTGAAGAAAGGGGACGCAGCTCTTTGCTGTTGCACAGACGAACACTCACTTCTTTGAAACTCGAAATGATGACCCTAATATTATTGAGTAGGTGATATCCTGTGTTCCATAGGTCTCCACTGGCTTCAGTGACAATATGCACGCGTTTGATGATTTGTCCCTGATCTGCACATTTTAATCATGGCCACTGAAGTAAAAAATAAAGATTCTCCCTGACTAGTAAACACATTACTACTACAGACCACTCAAAAATGGCAAAAGCAGTACATCAACCTGCTATCTTTAGCTTAAGAGATTAAAAGAATTAAGTGATAATGAGGACAACTGTGAAACATACTCTGCTATGTTTACCTTTTCTCTGGCTGTGATGGAAAATCTGTTTCGATGTGGTTTATAAATAACGACAATTCATTAAATATTTCACTACCCTTCCTCTGAAAACTGCCACTTGTAAAAGTCTGAAATGTCATGATCCTTGGACTAACTGGACAGTGCGTCTTCATTAAGAGTGTGGTTACCCTTTGCATGTATTTACATTTACTTTCATTATAATTCAGTTTGATTTACACATGGGGGAACAAACAAGTGAAGTTCTTACAAATGTTTTTAAGTGCATGTTAATAAATTAATGCTTAATTTTATTAATGCTTAATAAACTACATACTAATTCACAATTAAATCTTTTAGGTATGTCAATGCAACTCAACCTAAGTGCTAAAAATTGCAAGAATTTCTTTCCTGTTTCCTTGAAGGAAGACTGGGAATCAACATCAGTTTGTTGTTCTGGCCAGGCTACTACACCTCTGTCAGGCACCAACCGAGTGACCAACGCTATTCCTTCAGCTGTTTTTCCGAATCTTACTGCCTGGGATGGAGAAGGACTGCTGCCACCTGAACATCGCAGAATTGCTTTTGGAAGATACCCTAGCAGCGGCCACGAGTTGTGAAGAAATACAAAAAAGCAGCCCTCCAAAGCAACCACAGCTTAAAATAAATCAGTGTGCTTCACAGACCTGTGGCCAGTACAAAGATAATGATAGTACAGGCTTTAACCTATCGCTTCTGCCTTCCTTTATTTTAAAATTAGGGTGTACACTGAAAAATACCTGATGAACAAAAATATTCTAAAGCTCATAAATGATCCTCTAGTACATTTTTGGTTCTGTTAGGAAAATCAGTCACTCCTACTTAAAATGATAATTCAAGTTATTAGTCTTCCCGTTGCCATCAAATCAAATATCCAAATTTAGATGTAAAAATATTTTTATCCTTGTAAAGTGTGATAGAAGTATATGAAGTTTTCAGCTAAAATAGTAGCAAAAAAAAGACAGAATGTGACATGTATTAGTATTAATTTACAGTATTTGAATGCATGCTGCTTGACTTTCAGAAAACCTCCAACTAATCTGTATTCAGAAAACCTCCAACTAATCTGTATTCAGAGGTACAAAACTTGAAGTAATATCAGTAAATGTCAACAATTTTGGAGATTACGGAAGTAATTTAAGTTTTAGTTAGCAGTAATAATAAATGATAATATCTCCAGTTTCACAGTGAAAGTCTCGGGTTTGTGTGATTATAATAAATAAGGCAGGCTGGACAAAGTGTGAATACCACCCCACTATCTGGGAAATCAGATTCAAAATGTAAGATAGCAAACATTTAATTTGGTGTTACTATGATGATGTAATATTGACTGTAACACTGCACTTCATTCATAAGTAACTTCGTTCATAAGACTTTCTCAAATAATTGTCTTTTCAGACTGCAATTTGTTATTTTACATTGTAAGCTATGCAAAAATATATTCTAAAGAAGGCAAATACATGTGGGAAAGGTGAACTTTTCCTGTATATTTCAAAGTTGAATCTCTTCTTAAAAATATTAATACCTGTTTTTTTTCTTTTTTTGCTGAATACATCTTGTATTTGTCAACTGTGGATCCTTTCTGATTACGATTCCTATGGCTCCCAATCTCAGTATTTCTATTGTCAATTGTTGGGGGCCTAAGTAGATCCCCAAGCTCCTTTCCTGGGACACAAATTTAATTATTTACTTATCATTGGTATAAACTGTTAACAGTTGTGGTTCAGTGAGTTGCGAACAAGGGGAGGAAGAAATATGAGGTTACACTTTTATTAAACAAAGTAGTGTTTTACTGAAGCCAAAACCCTACTTTATTTTTATGCTTCAACATAAGGAATTCCTTCATCCTAAAGCAAGCACCCCCCAAGAAATCCTGAGCCTCACATAAGAGCTATACTTTACACAAACCACTCTAATTTTAAGCCCCAGTTGTGTTTTCCGTAAAATCAGAGTATTTATTAAAGAATTAAAATAAAGGAATTAAAGAAAATCATGGTAGAATTTTATACTTTTACAGTTCCAGTATATATTATCAATTTGAGAAGTTTAGGGACTTGGGGGTTTGTTGGTTTGGTTTTTTTGTTTCTTTTTTTTCCTTTTTTCCCCAAAATTGTCCTATACTTGTTTGTACTACAATCCCAGTTCTAGTTTTGTATTTTTGAAACTACACAGTTAACATAACGACTGATTATTTCTGAAAGCACTACTGCATTGACCGATCCATCAACAGCAAACTTAATGCTTACAGAGCATAAGAACAAAATAATACATAATATTGAAGTATATTCTTGATCTCGTGTATGAAATGTTTATGATTTTCTACTTTAACGTTGACTAATCAGAACATTAGGGACTCGGCTTGCCAATTTAATGAAAACCAGACACGCTTACGCTGCATTTGTATGCAAACAGGTATTTCATATGGAAGGAAAAGTTTTGCTTTGCATCAGCAGAATCTGCTCTTAACACGAAAAGAGCTCAACTTCAGTATCTGCTGTTAATTAATAGTGTACAGCATAAAAACAAGTGCTATCACAACAAAGAAATTTCATGTTACCTAATTGCTCCTTCTCCCCAATATCCACTATTTTTCAATACCATTCCTCCTGACAATTTTGACCTTTATGTGAAGACTGAAGAGTTGCCAACAACTACATTAGCAACTGCAGCATTTTCAGCTGTCCTTTCCTGACAGCCTTCTTCATTAGTTTTTCAAATGTTATTAATTCAGGCTAATAGTAACGTTGTTATTTTTAACGTATATTAATAATTATCTGGCCTTACACATCCTTTCCATGTTTGTGAAATAAGAAAAATGAAGAACTATCAGTGTGAATCTTAGACCACAAAAAAAGCAAAAGACTTTTAAAAGTCTAATTGATTTTCAAAAGTTAATTCTGGCTTGATACTGTAGTAATGTTAACTATTACTACCACAGGTAGTTATAAAAGCTTGTGGCCATTCATTCTACCCAAAATGGTAAATGAAGCCCTAAAGTAAAAATCTACATAGAAAGAAAAATCAAGTGAAGCCTTTGGAGTGGCAATATTCACATTCCCTCTTTTATGCTATTTTCATGTAAAACATAGTATATTTTCACACTCCTGAGAAATATGGAAATACTGTAAGTTATTTGAAAATTGAAAAATGTAAGATGATGCTATTTTGTAACTCCTTTGGACTACATCAAGTATTTACTACAGGGAAACTTAAACATGTTGTGGTCAAATAGGATATTAAAGTCACAGCATTAACTGCACAACCTAAGCAAGTTTAACCGTGTATGAACCATGTTTATCATGCTTTTAATCTTTGATTTAAGCATTTACTTAGGATAAAGATTTTCTACAGCCCAGTGATACACTTCACTTGAGCGAGATTTCCAGTTACTTCAAACATTGAGCCATACACCGTGAAAACCCAGCCATTACCAGGCATCAACACAAGTTCGAAATAGAATACCAGGTCTAATAAAACTTTGACATGCCTAACGAAAGTCTACATAATTTCAAATTCTGACCAAAAATACTTTTCTTTTTCTTGCGTCTTTAGATTATGACTACAAAGTCCTGATTTTTAAGAAGATAATGCGGAAGAAAACTAAAGTAGTCAAATTGAACTCAAACTCCCAATATCTGAAAACGTAGAGCAACCCACAGACCAGATTAATCTAAAGCAGTTTCCCTGTCAATGCCCACATTAACATTTCATTTTTAAGAGCTAAATTAAAGAGCTTGCCTGATCAATAAAATAGCTTTAAAATTTTTTTTTAAAACTCACATTCTAAAATCAGCACAAGGGACTATATTTGCACAATTCACTGTTTTATGAAGGTTCAACAAAACACTTTGCCTCTCTGAAACATTCTTAGCAAAGGAAAATGAACCTTTTCAAAACTCTCCCCGCTTCCCAAAACCTGAGTGAAGCGTTGACATGTTCCCTATTATGCAAATGATTCACGTTCACTGGTAACTGGTTCACATAGCCGAACACTTGACTATATAGTTTGGTGGTAGGTAACTGACTACCTGCTACAGACATACACATAACTCATCAGATGAGCTTGATCCATATTATGAAAAGCAACTTAATTTGACTACATTTTTGGGGAAGACAAAGGATAAAGGAATTATGCACCGAGCTGCTTTGTAGTGCCCACAAAATTCAAATACTTTAATAAAGACAACTGAACTTGAGTAAACACATGCTTACATAATACACCATGTTTTTCCACAGCTACCAGCATAATATGCCCTTAATATGTTCACTCTGATTCACAAAGGACAAAATAAATCCCCATCAATAAAGGATTAAAAATGGCGCAGGTCAATTCCTGTTAACTTTAGCAAATATCAATCAACACTTTGCCAAAAATAATAAAAAATCCTTTCCGATATAGCGTGCATGCTTCCATTTCAGTTTTAAAGCTCTTCTGCTGATTCCACCCTGGAATATGGAGCTAAGGTAACACCTAAACTCGTCATCTGATGAAAATTTATCTTGATTCCTTTCATGACTTCAAGGAAGAAACTACAGTGGACACTTGCCTTATTCACATTTATTAACTTTGTAAAAAGTCTAGCCTCAAATCTTATAATTTATAGAATTAGACCGCATCAGTCACCCAGGATTTTTTTTGTAAAAACTGTACAATCTTTTAATGAAAGTGATGAAGGGCAACCCAAAAATTGTAAAAGACATCAAGAAACCTTTAATTTTGTTTTATGCATCAACTAGAGAAATCATCAAGGTAGCAGAACTAAACCAAATTACAGAATAATTTTTTAAAAGTAAGTAAAACTATTGGGGGGGTGGGGCACTTCACAGACTCTTAAAGGAATGTTAAAAGGCTGTGAAGAGAAAACCATTTGTTTTAAAATTTGTATCACTACTAAGATGTTCTGCTTACATCTTGTACAGAGCTACATAATTAAAAAAACAGCCAAAGAAAAACCCAAATACATATCTGAGTCTAAATGTGAATCCCACCCTTACTCAAGTTCTTGGAACTTCAGTCATAAATTGCAATTAAGAGTATGATTTCACCCACAGGAAATCACTATTTTCAAATCCACTTATTTTAAAGGACAATTTTTAAATGCATATTAGTTAATTCTTACGCAATTTTAAAATGCATATGCAAGCATACCCAGTATGTCACAAATGTATTTAAATTAGTGCCTCATGAGTGTTGATCATATTGTGCCATCAGCGAAGTTTTTGCATTTCATCAGGGATCTCTCTTTAAAGACTCATGATACAGTGCAGTCATTTTCCCACATTTGGCATCCAATGTGTTTGAAATGCATCTTCAATTAAAATACACCAATTTTTACCACAAAGATTACATGGCTAACACCATCCAAAAAATAACACATGTATAATTCATATTGTAACACTTAAGGGCTATGTCTTGAGCAGCTCATTACCATCCACATTGTAAAAAACCCTAAAATTGCCTCTTCTCTCATTCAAAGGAAGAAGGGTAACCTTTGTCACATTTTAGTATATGCCAAAATTTACCCCAGGGGCAACACCTAAGTGCTGCCTAAGTCAGCATTTTTACCTTTACAACTGTTTTTAAATACCGATGATAGAACCACAGGTCCTGAATGTCTACTACAAAATACTGTATTGGTTTCTCTGGCTCAAAAGGCCTTATTCCATACATCAGCTATTAATTACAGAATCAATAATGCTTAGTAAAAGATGCATAACTGATTACTATCCAAGTATTTATTTTTATATTTGTCCTTATCCAAAAATACTAAATGGGTCGAAAGTTATTTCAGCTGGAAACATAATTTTACTTTAAGTTAGCATTGACTTAAACTGGAGTAGAACCAAGCCCTGGAGCACAATAGCACTTTTTCAATCTCTGTTGCTCACACATCATTCTGGAGAGAAACAACATACTAAACCAACAAAATCTAAAAAAAAAAAAAAATCTAGTCAGATGATAACGTCTTACAAATATTAGACCTATGGATAGAGCAGAGAAGAAAACAGGAGGGAATAGATAAAAGTGACACATAAAATATATTTACTTCTAAGCCAGCACTAGATTTTTCTTCTTTTTTTTAAGCTTGTAATAACGTCTTTTTTTTTTTTTTAATTTAGGACTATTATTTCACACTATTTCAAATAATGTGATGGTATTAGCAGAAATCCTACTTAATTAAAAAAGTTTTTTTTTTTATTTTAAACCAAAATGGACCTTGAATCAAGATTTCAAATTAATTATTACTTGTTTCACAGTCCACTGGACTCTATTCTTTTTCTTCTACAAGAAGAGTAAGTTTTCCCCCTCTATAAAATATCAATCAGGAAGTCAAATTTGACTAGATATAGTAAGCTTCTGTGAAAAAGGAGAAATTTTGTAAACAATAAATAAATAAATAAATACCACCAACCCTATGAAATATCCACTTTAGTTTTCCTTTACCTCAGAAACTCAGAAAAACAGATGTACCATAGAGAATTGCAAAGGATATACGCCACCATTTATTTTACCAAAACAAATGAGAGTCAAAATTCAAGCAAAAAAAAGAAAGCTAAAATGACCAACAAATGCCTCAGCACTGTAATACCTGCATAAGACAAATATTTCATGTCAAACTCGCATTCTATTTCTAAAAAGAGTTTCTCATTTTCACTAACTTACATCTACCAATTGAGCAATTATGCAATACGTGGGTGTACCTTGCAGTCGTTTTCTTAACATCTGCATTCTGTGTTAAATTCTAACTGTACAAGATGTCTGATTATTTTTTCTTTATCTTAAACCTTGAAAGTGGTAGGTTTACCAGAGGCGAAACCACACACCAGAGAATATGAGTCATATAATAAAGAAATGACTCTTCCCCTTCTCCCCCTTCCACCCTGAAGCTATAATAACCTAAAGACACTCTATTGTAAATGGCTTCTTTGGTAATATTTATAGCATGAGCAACTCGCAATCATTTAGCCAATGAATGAAGATTTTTTTAGTCCTTACAGTATCCATAACAAATTGCTCTCGATATCATTTTAAGGCAAATTAAAAATTGTGCTACTGCAAAAATAAAATTCCTTGTAATACTCAGAATGTCAATGCACTTGCTTTCACATCATGCATAAAATATATTCTATGCATGTTCCTATAAATAATAACATAAAACCATAAAAATAATCAAACATAGAATGCCTATGCAAGTTAATCCGAAAGGTATCTGTCATTTGTCTACAAAAGAGTAGCCTCTATCCTGAAATCCTTAATTTTCTAATGATCCCCTATCAAAAGATGGCAACATTAACATACAAGTAAACCACTGCTCATGCCAACTACAATAAATACATAAGGAAGCAAACCACCTCACTTGACCACCATTTACGCGAGTTCCCACTCTGAAGTGCAATAAGTACGGAAAACACCACGGGGGCTACTTCTATCCTTTTATGTCCTTCTATATCCTTTTCTGTAGGTACCCTGTTAACTCCTCAGACTGACATCCTGCATCTAATTCCACATAGGAAGCCAGCTTTCAACAGTCTTATTTGAGGTGTCAGTATGTATAATTGTATCAGAAATTTGGAAGAGAAGAACTAAATGCAGAAACAGCATTTACAAACAGCAGCAAATAAATCAGTAACAACAAAACGTTGCACCACGAAAACAGGTGCAACCACCCCAGCCTTGTAAGAAAGTTACCCCAGTGGTAATGCTGGCACAAGCTCTTCCCATGACCGTCTTCCGAAAAGTAAAAAACCAACAACATTTCAGTAAATCAAAGTGATGCAACGCATTCCCCCTTGGAGCAGAATGAATCAGTGGTTTCTATTCTTACCTGTGTATAGTCAAAGTCAGAAAGAGGAGCTATACTCTTGATGTAGTCCATTCGAAATTGGTTTTCTGGGTTGGCCAATGGAACTGGGGGTATTAAAGTGCTCATAGCTGAAACTATAGTCTAGAATTGGATAAAACAAAAACAAACACATTAATCTGGATAAATCTAAGATACAGGATCAATAGAAGATAATCCAATCTGATCAGCAAAATGGGATTTCTCTCGGCACAATCTTGCAGAGCACAATCACCCAAGCGTTTAAGAACAGTATAAAGTGTGTTCTTACCACAATCGCATCTTTAACATTTTTCCGAATATCCAGTATTTTCTGTTTCTTTTCTCTGCATTAAAACAGAAATATTAACACTTTGATTTTTCTTCCAAAGCAGTTCAGTCAGTTGCATTTAATTTTTTTTCCACTGATCGCTTGTTTATCTGCTCTTCAATCATTACAACATACTAACTGAAAAGAACAGCAAGACAAATATATCTTTCCTCTTATCCCTCGCATAGCATGAAGAGCAATGCACATTCATCCCTGATATTTTTTTAAAATCAGACAATCGTAGCCACATCTGCAAAGCCTCCCCTGATGGAACTGGAAGTCATTCTTTCATTTCTACAGCATGCTGTAAACATGCTCTAAATTAACAATAGGTAGCTGAAGGCCAACAGATATCTAAAATTAACACTATGGATTAATAATAATTTCTGGCAAAGAGCACTTCAGAGAGAAAATGATGTAGCCTCAGAAAACAGAATGATTTCTAACAAACGTGCAAAATTAGTTTCAGTTTTACACTAACCCCAATACCGGAAAAACAGCAGCCACTGTCATCCTGAATACAACAATGTATATTTTTATATTACAGACAGATGCAATATTTAGTTATTTGCTTCTATGTAAAAAGTAGTCGCCATGTTGTTGCTACACAGGGGCCTGTCAAGCGCTGCAGTAGCAACAGTGTAAAATACAGTAAAGGGGCCAGAAAGAGAAAATGCAAATATACAATAGCAGTAATTTCCTTATTCTCGCTCCCCTTCCTCCCCTCCCTCCCCCAAAACGCAGTGTCAAGCCACCAAAACACAGGGGGACGAGAGGAGAAATTCCCTAGCCTACTGTGTGTTAACCCATTTCCAATATTTAATGAAAAATAAGTCACAGAGCGCCAGTAATTCTTACTCTGAATTAAATCCATTGACATGTAGGATTCGCATCTGTTTCACAATAGTGCTTTTTCCTGACTCACCAGCCCCTAAAAGAGAGAGAAGGAAAGGGAGAACGTTGTGATACACGGTTCAGGCTGGGGGTTTGGGGTGGGTTTGTGGTTTTGCTTTGGGTTTTTTTTTCGGACACGACAGCATCTCCCACCTCCGGCAGCGTTTGCTCTATGTACGCATCCATGTGGCTGGGGCGATATCAGTGGACGTCTCGCATGTTGCTCAACACGACAAGCCTACATTTTTCATACCTAAGGCGCACGCAACATCTCCCCTTCTGCGCTGCGCCCTGCCACCCCGGCGGGCCGGGGCAGATGCCCCCTCCT
>NW_009260770.1:2507719-2510838 GCF_000687185.1 Egretta garzetta
CCCCGATCTTTCCCCGCATTCCTCGGCGGTACTGGATGAGCCTGGCCGGTACCTGAGCAGGGTTTGGCCCTCCCGGGTGTGAAGCCCCAGGGTGCCACAGGTGATGGCTGCCATCCTGACTGACCCCGGGGAGGAGGAGCGGGAGGGTGCCAGGGCCACCGGGGCGAGAGGGCACACTGCCCGCAGTCGGATGGGAATACGTATGCACACCTATATGAAATGCACGCGTATGCAACGAGCAACCACGCATTGACTTTATCAGTAAATGAAGCGTCCCTTTCCACAAGTTTCCACAGCAGCACACAGGCATTTTTTTTTTTTTCCCTTGGATATTCCAAACTGTATCAGCTGAACAAAAATACGAAGCTGTCCCTATATCTCACAATAATGTTTAATTGCAATGTCGTAACATACATGCTAACGCCATCTCCGCAACAAATCTCAACAAGGAACCGTATGTTTGTTCCTTCGTTTACCTCCATTTTAGGTCCTGAAATGAGACATCAGGCTAGACAACAGTACAGGTATTCCTCCTTGCTTCAAATCTCTTGCCTTGCAAACGGGCATCTTGGCGCAAAAGCAGCAGAATGGCACCTGGCTCTTCCTAAACAACTCCCGCTGTGTAAAAACCACCCACACTCCTCAAACATGATCCCCGATTCACCGAGGCGCAAGACCACTACAAGAAAGATGGACGTGGTGCCTCTGAAGTCCCAAAATATTTTTAGCCTTTATCTCCAAGTATTATTATTCCCCCAGTCTTTCAAGGGCGGATAAATGAAAAATTAGTATTGTGATAGCTACGTATGCGTGTAAAATCCTGGCCCTGACTAAAATCGAAGAGAGATGGCCATCAACTTCAGTCAAACAAAATACCATTTTTATCTAAAAAGTCTCGAGATGCATGTGGGAAAAAGGAACTAGATTTCACAAGCAGAAGGATTTCAGGTTTTTTCAACTGCTCTGTTACTCAAGTGGGAAGTGCTGGATTGAGGAAGAGGAATCGGTACTGTCTACTTTGAACGCACACCACAGGATGCTCCTGTGGTGTCCACAGGACGGTGAAAGGGCAGGACCCAGAAGAGAAACGGGTACTGCTCCACCTGTGGTTGGGTACATGGAGTGTTCAGGAGACACTACTGAGTTCAAGTGCCAGACAGGGGGCTTTATGGCACTGCTCGATCTAGACTCTGGAAGCTGTTCTATCTTTCTCCTTACCTGGGGGGTGGGGGGAGCAGACACATTACAGGTAAAAATTGACAGGATCTGCCAGGCCAAAAGATGCATTTTTAAGCATTACTGAACTGCATTTTTTAGGACAGACTGCTTTTTTCCTATTGACATCTTCCTGTCTGGAGGGGCAAAAACCTCCTCAGATGCAGGTAGGTTTGGAAGCACAATTCAGGGTGACTGCTGGTTTTGGAGGCCGTCAGGCAGGGGATACCCAATGAATGGCTTTGGTGAAGTTTGAGCCCTATGAGGGCTCAAAACTGAACACGCTTGGCTCGAAATCACTAACTGAGTCTGAATTTTCATAATTCTTCAGTGTCAGAAGCTGTAATTTATGGTGCACAAAATGTGCATAGCCGTATTTATTTCCTATGTAAATACCTCAGTTTGGGACCTAGGCCTCAAATCTGGCTAGTGTCAGTTGGTCCTAGGAGCTAAAGCTGCCTTCTTTCTTCCCCTCCTCTCCTCAGCATTTTTCTTCCTGGATGTACTAACGTTGGGATTTTTGGTGCAGATTTGTTCCCAGCTTTGAAAAGGCTCAGTGCCAATAAAAAGGATTTGACAGGATCCTGGTATATCCTGCTTTTACCTTTCTCCAAAAGAGGGAAAGTGTTTCTCATTTCCTCTCTCCCCCTCAAAAAACCCCATGACCCTTTTGGGTCTCTTCCTCCTGAGAAAAGATCACACAGTTCAAGAATGACACGCGCAAGCAACCTGCGCCCAGAAAGAACTTTTGGCTGTAATTATATTCCCAATCCTCCCTTTGCTTTTCCCAAATATAACACTTATCCTGACACATTTGAAACTACAAAATCCTAGAAGCAATAATAAACACAAGAGAAGCTTTCACTCCCTTTGGACACAGCAATTCTTTTTTTTTCTCGAGAAAAATCACAGCTACCACATGAATATATGTCTCCTCTGCACATGGATAAACCCAAACTGTGAGCATAACCCAAATACCTATTTCTATAAAAGGTTTCAGCAATGCTGCTTTATCAAACCAGCTTTTGTACAAATCATACAGGTGAATAAAAACAAAATCCCGGACAAGGGAAAGGAGATTCTTCCTGCTCTTCCCCTCTCTTCCCAGGCAACCAGCATGGCATCCTCCTCAAGTTCCTTGTCCTCCTGAAAATGAGGTATTTCACATTGCTTCTGCCCCGTCAGATCAGGCAACATATGTATACATACATACATTTATATATGCACATATATATAAATATAAATACACACTGAGTGGGTATGTGTGTGCAAAAATAAGATTCATCTTCTCCTGCTTCGTGCTCAAACTTGGTGTTGGCCCATTGTGAAACCAGGCGATACAGCATAAGCCCTCCTAGAGGGGAACTGCAGACACCTTTCTTTCCTGCTTTGCTTTCCGAGTTCCCACCTCAGGTTGCACTGTTTGTGAGCCTCAGGCTGAACGCTGGGGACCCCAAGTCGCTTGCATGAGGCCATGTTTGCATTCTTGAATGGAAGAGAATTGACAACCCAGCTGAAGCTAAGTTCAGGGAAACAGCCATACTGGGCGGCCGCCCCTGCCACAAAGTCACAGTCTTGTTTCTCCTGCCCATTCTCTTTGGGCTAAAGAGGGACAAAACCCCAGTGAGAATTAATGGCAAGCTCCTACAGAAACAGCTCAAGAGACCTGGTTGCTTCTTGCCCCTCTAATCCGGAGCAGAATTGATGCAGTGTTTTTTGCAAACGTTAGGTAGACATGGAGAAAGTTGCTCTACAGAAACCCTGCAGACCCTTTGCAAACCATCTTCCTTTTCCACAGCCTCTACTGTGGCTTTGGTTCTATTTCTCAAACAAAAGAGCAAATGGAAAGACAGATGTAAACAAAAGCTTACAGGGGAGCTAAGCAACTGGAAAAGAGATGTTTC
>NW_009260770.1:2510869-2537179 GCF_000687185.1 Egretta garzetta
GTCACTGTCCTCAAGTACGGGCACTGCAGTAGGTGGGTAGCACTGCTGGTGACCCGAGCTGCTTCTCCTCACTGACCTGTCTTTTTCATGTAGCCCGTTGCACATCAGGATATGCAACTCACTAGTACCCATGTGTTTTACTCCACCTCATCGTCAAACCATGGTCTGAAAAGAGACAAATAAATGGGTATTTGCATAGGTATTCAAGAAAAAGAATTCTTTCTCTCTGGTAACAAATTCTTGGTAAGTTTGTCTCCCTGCAGATGTCAAATATTAACACAAAAGTACACACTCCCTGGAATGCTACGTTTGGATTTTGTAAGATACGTGAACCAGGAACAAAAAAAAATTACAACTCTGTATTAAAAATAGTGACTAAGGGTCTAGAAAATACACAGCACATGCTTTGCAGAGAAGTGAATGTCATCCTAAAAAATCTAACCTTTATCCTTTTGTGTTTAAACCCCTGACCTCAAAAAAGTCATTAAAAGAATTTCAAGAGGAGCTCTTTGGTTTTCAGAAGTGGGATGGGAGAGATGCCAGAGAAGGTGAGGCATGCACTTTCATGGTGACTGTGGACCTGAGCCCAAATTGACTTCACGTCTGTGCATTAAGGACAAACTCACTGATGCAGGAGAGGGTCAGGCAATGCTGAGGGGCATGGCAATGCTCTGAGTAGTTCCCCGGCTCCTTGACCCAGTTTGCTGTCCCCATTCCCGTGCCATGCTCCTTTACTTGGCAGCTGTCACCACGTAACTCACCTGACAAAGCAACTTACCCCTCACCTGGCCCTGTCCCACAAACCACAACCCCTCCATCTCTGCGAGGCACAGGCAAGCAGCAGAAGGGAGAAAGAAGGTGAAGTAATGTGGTAGAAGATTTTGGAATGGGTCTGAAGAGAAAGAAAGGTTTTCTCGAGAAAAACTGCAGGCAGCAGCCCACAGAAATGAGGATGATAGCCTTTTGCCCCTAGAAAGCATTTGTGAAGGGGAAGATTAGCTCCAAGGAGGAGCCAGATGTTCCTGGGAAGCCGGCAAGGAAAAGCATCAGGTGAAAAGCAGATTTGCAGCATGATCATGTTAAAGAAAGACGACAACCTTCTTTCATTTGAGCTAGTTATACCTTATCCAAGCCAGTTATTCCTCATCTGTATCCCGCAAGGAAGCAGAGGGAAAGGGGAATTTCTCCTCTGGCCATCCCCATCAGCTCAGGGTTTCCATTTAGGTCCTTATTGGTAAGATAATTCATGTGTTTATTACCTATCTTTTCAGACTAGAAATCCCTTTCTATGAAGAGAGACTTGCATGGCCGCACCACACACACACGTCCATCTGTTGGTACCAGAGGCAGAAGTCGCTGACTGAAAGTAACATAAATCCAGCAAGGGCCTAATAATGTTTAGAAGACCAAGTAACCTCAAGTGGTTTAAATATTCTTACATATTACAATCAAATACCAACCTAACTGACACGGATGATTTTGCAAGCAGCAAAAGGACAACCTCTTGCTTGAAGAATTTGTGACCCTCTGTTATGGGATATGTTACACTGTTAGCAAAACAGGAGCCTCTTTTATCACAGTATCCCAATTTATGGGGAGTTTCACTTGGGCAGCCACCCCAAGGACACCTCCCCTCCCCAAATTGAATAAACAAAGTAATTCATTCACATTTTAAGGCAATGGAAAATTAGTTCTCATCAGTTGCTTAGGAGAGCCCTCGAGATTAAATAGTTTTAGATAAAGCCAGCCAAAACATTCTACTACCACCCTAATTTAGAAGTGGATTCATCAATAAATAAGGAAGTCAGCTAGAATTATAGCTGGAGTTGCTACTTTAAAAAATTGGGGAAAAAAAATCTATACAGGAGACGTGTCCTGGATTCTCTGCAACATGCTGACCAACATCTTGCACAGCTGTAACCGCACAGCCAAATCATTTATCTTCAGTTTATAAAGGATTTGGTATGTCATACAGAATTTTGCATTTAATAGTAAAAGTTCAGGTTGACTATCACGATCTCCCAATTTGGGCAGGAATGAAAAACTGGGAGGAAAAAAAATAATCTTGTGAGACACTGAACATATGTGAGATGTGCCTTAACCTCACCTTTAACTCCGAGGCACGTGCCTCAGCAAAACACCTGCAGTCACAGCAGGCCTGCCTCCACCCCTGTTCATTAGACAACGTTCTGCTGAGCTAGCTTGTCCCTGCATTCACCACAAACACGTCTGATCTGTGATTTACTTGTGCTTGTATCACCCCTCCATCTCAATGTAAATGTAGAGATAGACTTTATAGTTTTTTCTCTGTTTTTTTAAGTCCTCTGCTTGAGAAATTAAGTTATAGCTATTCCAGCAAATGGCTGATTTTCAACAACAAAGAAGTCTCTACAGGGTTAAGTTATTGGCCTGTGAACTTAAAATTATGCTCTGATTCTTCTGGGTGCCTGTAGTAATGGTGAATGGTGTCCCTCAACAGAAAATTTTTACAAATAAACACAATCCCTGCATATAAATACCTTAAAATGAATCAAAGAATTCTGTAACTGCAGTTAGTGAATGCATATTAATGCAATTCCAAGTCCCAGAAGCACTGGTAACTTCATAGCAAGTAAGTCTGCTTCCTAACCCTGTTTAAGGATCCCAACATGTTACTACACACAAGAGTAATCAGTAAAAATTGGCTTCAGGAAATAACGTTCCAAGATGTGTGTAGCCTCACACTCTCACACCCTGATTTACATCAATAATATTTATTGCAGAAATAAAACTTTTGCTTGTCTGCATGAGTCTGGACTAGCAAATCCAGATAAAACATCAAAACTTACTGAATAAACAACCACACGGTGTTTTTCTCCTCATCCATCTATTTTTTCTTAACCTATACATCTGCTTGTTACAAATACTTGTTGAGTCATGTTCCGCTTGGCCTTTTGTGGTATAGATCTTAAGTTTCCTGTAGGTATTTTTGCGGTATTTGTGTGCAAAGCAGATGATCTTTTGGATTAAATAGCTATCATGTTTGCTCATCATCGAAGAGGCATAATTTGTTGACCCAAAACCACGTTTATGTTGCAATTAAACTTCTATGCTTTCATAACATGAATTTATTTCTCTGGACAGAAAAATAGTAGAAATGAAGGCTAAGCAGACTGATTACTTAGGACCATTCTATCTGCATACCTATGTGGGATAGGGGAAAAACAATTGTAAACATAGTGTGACCATTTCCTGGGAAATAAGTCTACTTTATTCTCTTTTTCTTCTGTTCTCTTATTTATTCATTTTATTCCTGGCTAGTCTCAAAATTACAACAGTATTCTGATGGAACCTTTTCAGAATAAGTTAATGCAATTCAAACCCCTATGATTTTACTGATCCTATTTTTACTAGAAAGCAAAAGTTTTTTCCAGCATGCATGCACTGGTCTGTTTGTGTAACATGGGTTAGATTCTTTGGAGCAAATATTTGTTTACTTTATCCTAAGGATCACGAGTATGGATGAAGTCTCACAGGATCATTTAACTTGGGATGAAAGATGATGAAAGGGATGAAAAACATTGCTGTGTGCATGAAGGAGAAGGGGGAAAAGTTGAAAAGTCCAGAGAACTTGCAGACATATTGCAACAAGTGACTTAAAAATAATAAATAAGTTACTGAGGAATCTGCATTTTTTCACATACTTTGGGAAAGAAGAAGTTTGTTTTTAAAATAAAAATGCATAATGTGAGAAAACTTCTTAAAATATGGCAACATTTTCTCTGCTTTTAAAGTTTCAGCTAGATCAACAATGGTGTCATGTTTCCATACTGATCTGCATAATTAGAGGTACATATGGGGTTTGGTTTTTTGGGTTTGGTTTTTTTTTTAGTAGAACCATTCTAGCTTAGTGCCTTGCAACCTCCTTGAAATTTTAAATCCTAGCTAACGTCCAAGTGATGTAGTGCAATGCTCTGCAGAACTATCACAGCAGTGTCTGAGGTTAGCAACAGTACAAATGCAAAAGTAGCCCAGTCCAGCAACCGCAGCTAATGCAGCTGTTCAGAGGCTGCATTTTAAAACACTGAGAGGGTTTTAAAAAGCTTATAGCTGCTTGGAGTATTTAACAACTTACACCACCGCTCACCTAGCCGATCAATTTGCCTACCAATCCTAAAACATTTAAAGGCCTTGAAACCTGCCCATACGCAAGCTCTTCCTGCTCCAAATCAGCTATAGCAATCTGCCACCCACACCGCTAAACACAATGACGAGATTGTGCTCCCATCTCTCCGCAGCCTATTCTTCATAATATGCAAATCTTCAGGAACTGCATTTCTGATCCTGATGCAACGGCACAAAAGCTCTTGTCGTAAGAAATGGCTTAACCTGTCAGCAACACTGTCACCACAGTTACCACCAGTAATAAAGATATGATCATAATCTGCCACTAAAGGATCATTAGATACATTATGACTATTGTATTCTTTTACATAGTCCTTTTACACAGACACTAATTGAGAACACTTGATTTAAATAAAAATAACCACTATAAATTTTCATTGACAAACCTGTTCTTAACCTATAGACAGCTTAGGATGCTGCCTGCTTATGTAGGGAAGCCCAGCTATTAATAGGTTAGCCCTTCAAAACTTGCACCAGAAATACAAACCAGCATAACACTGTATACAAAGAAGAGAGCTTGGAAGAATATACACAAGGATGCTCTGTCTGAAGATGTAAATGACTTACATAAAGCTAGGTTATAAATTCTCTGTACCATTCAAATGCTTGTGGTCCATACAACAATTTATAGTGTGTTTGGGAATCAACAGCTGTACATTCAGAAAGATTCAAGAATTACATCTGTAAAAGGCACATAACACACAACAGATGTTTATTCTGTGTCATTCATTTAAAAATAATTTAATTGAGGCTGCAAAAGCAAATGATGAAAAAGACAGCAAGTACCCCACATTTTTAAAAGGTTCATTTCTGCATATATTTCACCTCAGAATGACCATGAGCTTGTCAGAGTGACACACCATGAAAACAAAACAAAGCGAAACAAAAACACCCACCCACCCCAGTGGAGGCCCAATACATATCAAATAAGCTATTCTGCGCAGAGAGAAAGGTAGTAACATTATACTCATAGGAACTAATAGAAAGCATGATCAGCATTGGTCACCTCCATTCAAGAGAAATGATCACAGGCTGGCAGAGGTACAGAGAAGAGCGATGAAGATGGTAAGAAAGGACAGCTGGAGAGAGAAGGAGACTAGGAAGAGCTGGATTGATCTACCAGGGATCCCGGTGGTTGCCGGCAATGACCAGGCAAAGCACATCGCACCCTGTCATCCTGGGCCATAAGGGCTGCAGCTTTCTACCGCAGCAAGCACACAGCAAGGGCCGTTGAGGGCAACGTTTTATCCAGAACCACGGGTCAGGGCCGCTGGTTTTGCCTGACAGAAATCAAAGGCATACCGTTGCTTTCTAGAGAAGTACAAGAGAGCATTCCCTTGACTAGAAAAAAGTATTTAATATAATACAATCCCAACTGTTTCACCTAATTTAATAATTCTGTCTTGAGATGCGATAAGCCATGTGCAAATGAGACAGGAGAAAATCAAAGAGTTTCACACTGCCAGAAGAACCCGGCTCTGTAAGAATGTGACTGCAGAAACTAGCAGCAATATCCAGGACCAGTCCAGCTCAGAGAGCAACACAACCACCCGAGAGGAGAGAGGGGACCCAGGGATGGAGAGGTCCCTTTGCTCACGCTTCCACCTCATCATGGCGAGCTGCTCTTCCTCCTGTGGAAGTCCCATCCGGTGGAGGGAAAGGAGGCAGAAGATGGCAGGCGTCCACACACCTTTTGGAGCCTGTTCCTTCTATTGTGTCTGCAAACAATAGCCTCCCGGCTAATCTGTGAATCTCCTCAGGCTCCCTTCATGCCTTTACCATACCGCTTCCCCAGCCTGAGTTACCTTCTCTGTTATTTACACCTCTCTGAACAGCCAGATTATTTCTCTGTACACCCTGCAAGAAGGTAAGTAAAAAGTAGAAAAAGATGTCACTCAGTCTTAAATTTTCAAGTTTAACATGGTTACTTTCCATATGTTGTCTCTAAAATTTTCTGTGATTTATAGCATGAGCTGATTGATGGCTGTCTTCTGTGAACCGTACAGAGTGCACAGCCAAAGATTAACATGAAAAACTGATGCTGTGGCAAAATACTTCCAATAGTGCCAAATTCGGTGTTTCCCTTCCTGTGGACTGTTAGCAATTTCAATTGCCTATGCAAATCTGAATTAGTGTTACTATACAACTTACATTACATAATATTGGAATTATACGTAGAGCGTTGTTGCCATGAATTTCTTGAATGCATAGTAATCCTTCTTTTCTGTCCCTTTTTTGGATAGGTTGCACTTCAAAAATTCAAAATGCTGACAGACGTAAAAATACAGATACTCACATGTCTATTAAGTAAGGGAATTTATCTTTTGGGTTTTGATTTATACTATCAGATTTTAAGAACTAAATCTGAGAACCGTTGTAAGCTTTAGAACAATCCTAGAAGATGACTGTTCTAATTGTTTGTTATCAAAATCATGATGACAACTTAAAAAGTAATTCTTTACACTGAGCATGACTCTGGAAGTATTTGGATTACTTGTTTTTTTATTTAATTTTAGTTTTCATTTGGCACATGAAAACCCTGACACCAGATTTAATATTACACTTATGCTTGGAATCTGCTCACTTGAACATTTCGGGGGTTGATATTAATGACAGGAAGAGAAACCTCTGATATGGGCCACACAGAAATCTGCTATAATTGCACATGGTACAGACACGATGTTATGTCCACTACAGGTTAAAACCATAGGCATTATGTAAAAGTCTATCATCAATAACAATTTTAACCAACTGCAGTGAAAAGGACCGAATCTTATAATGCAATTCATCTGGCTAAATGCTGATTTCTACAGCTGAGCTTCTTACCAGACATCAAGCTAATATAATAAATCAAACATGGGGTGCAGTGTATGTCATTCTAACGCAGATGTTCAAAATCTAAGAATCACAAAAATTATTATATTATTATCTAATAAATTCCTCCCTTGAAATGCCTATTTCTCTTCACAGGCTAAATGGATTCAAGGTGAGTTCATCTAGTGATCTAATAATCAGTGATCAGAAATCACTGTGAAATGGAAATAAAGATTACTAGCATAAATACAGCTGAGCAACTGCACTGCATGGCAGCAAGCCAAAATTAGTGTATTCTCAGTGATGTGTTAATAACTTGGAAAGTAAAGGCGTAGAGCTGGCGACCAGCAAGTTGCACCATGAGAAGAGCTTTTGCACATGGTTTAGCACCTCTGCTCATGATCAATCATTTTTAGTGGTATTAATGAATCCACTTTTTTCATAAAAAAATAAGTTAATGTTAATACAGTTTCATGCTTTTCCCCACTTAAAAAGGAACAGTTCTTTCAATATGGTGCTGTTCAACTTGGCCAGTGAGCCATCCAATGACCTCAGGCAATGAGGAATTCCACATCGGCAAGCAACTCACATGCCCAAATCTCATGAAACAACCCCAGCTTGAGTGATGCTTGACAAAGGCGTAGGGAGCCACTGGAAGCCAAATGCTTAAACCATAAACTGCCCTGTATTTCTTCACTACAGGGATCATGACAAGACATTATTTTTCTCAAAAGCTGGCATCTTGACTTTTTAGAGTTTGAACATAATTCCTCCCTCCCAGATTCTACCACAACAAGTTAGTACAATTTGAATAAAATGCATTATGTGTGCTGATGCCAATACATATGAAAATTAGCATTTACCTATCAACACACTCAGGTAAGCCTGAATTTCCCTTAAAACGAAAATGAAAAGCAAGCAGCAGATAACAACTTCCCCCTTCTCCACGTAGTATTATGTAAGTAAAAATCTAAGGTAACAGTATGTTGTCTGTTTGTTACTGACAACACACATACACACAAGACTTTTCTGTCTTTTGGTATGAATTTTTTGGTATGAATTTACCTTTTACAGCTCTGTTTCCTATACTTTTAGGATTATTCTTTCTTTCCATCAACCCCTTTGCCTCCTCTCTCTCCCAAAAGAAAACCCCACCAATCATAAACCTTTCCTCTGTCTGTGCTCCTGTTCCATGTGTGAGCGAATGTTTCTCCACCGCATTGGTGGCATATATTGTACGTGAGTTCAGAAATAATTACCTTGTGAGTTTTAAATGAAAACTGAGCCTTTAAAAGTTACTTCATCAGAAAGCTAAACTGAAAACAGTTCTTCAGACTGACCTGAAGGAAAACTTGCAGATTAACCTTGTTCTTACTGTCCTAGGCTCTGGTGGCGCAGCAGGACGATTCATCCAGCCCAAAGTGACAGCACTGCTTTTTAGAAGGGCAACTCAGCGATGCGCTATAGATCAAAAAAAGTGTTTTGGCAATGGCAGCAGCCTACTACTGGTTACCATCTCTTCTGGGAGCCTAGCAATGTCCAAGAGACTTCATTTAAAGTACGAGTGATAACCAATCCATTGACTTCATCACGGACGCACCACCACTCTAATGCTGACAGAGTATTTACCTTCACTGGTTGAGTTTTTGTGAAGTCTGATCAACGCACCAGAAAACGCCCTAGGATTCACGGCCTATAACGTTTGCTTGTTTGTAGTTAAGACATTTTTTCTCTACATGATTGAATCTTTCATCAAAATGCAAAAGACGAGGATATTAAAAATCTGTACATATTTCTATAAAGTGAACAAGATAACACCTATGCCCAAGCTAAACAATTTTAGATAAAAGTCAGGTTGAAACTTTAAAAAGATCATTGTAGAGTGCTGAAATTAAGTTACGATGCACATTATCAAAGTACCTGAAAGGCACTCACCTGAGTATCTGAAATGCTGGAAAATAAACAATTAAAATATTTGTAGATGACCATCGCATTTGCTCAGCAACTGCTGAGTATTTTCCATCAGTTTTCATTTTAAAATAAGCACGAGGCCATTAAAAATATGGTAATTAGTTGCTCAGACCAAAGCAGGAAACAGCAGTCAATTGATAGCACATTCATGCGCCTGGGGGTACTTCACATCTACAGCAGGGCATTTTCAGATAAAGCTTTTTGCAATATTCTTTCTAAAAATATATTCAAGAGTTTCACAGAAGTTCGTAAGAACCGAAACCTAAATTCTAGTCACTTTTGTGCAACTCTTTATAGGTGGCATTGTGTTTGAAATCCAGAAGTCACATGCTAAAATTGATCAACAAAATGTATTGACAACCACCACAAGGCCTTCAGTTTTCACAGTGATTCAGTACCAGGGAAGCCAAGTTTGTTATGCGTATGAGAACCCTGTGGAACCCCACGATTGTTTTGGAGGCTCCACTGTCAATATTTGTCAATTCATTCATAGTCCACAATGCCTCTTCTGATCTCTGGCACCAACTCAAGCCAGAGTCTTGACCTACGTGTCTCTCTCCTATATGACTTCCACAAAAATTCATGTTTGTCTTGACGGAAACAAAAATTTAATTCTCTCTGAATAATCACTCAATACAATAGTTTCTTTTTCCAGAACAGGTTTCTTAACTGACTGTGCATGGCATACTTTCCACTTTCAATTTTTGTGCATGGGTATTTTGCTTTCTTCATGGCCAAATACATTTTCTTATGCCTAGAGCCAAGGTAGCTTGGCGTTCTGCAGCTCTACCCCCATTTTGCTTTGTGTTTTTGTTACTTTTATTTTCCCAGCTACTTTTTGAGGTCTTCTTCACTGTTGAGCCCGAATTCCATAACTTGATGTATTAAAAAAGTTGTCTGCATGCTGACCCACTTACAGAGCAGACATACACATCCTCAAAAATCCTGCAAGCAAGAAGACAGATACACCTTTAAAGACTACCCAAGACCTATGATAATACGCAAGGTAACGCATCGAACACGAAATTAAGATGTTAAGTTCACAGAATCTGTTAATATGTTTGAGCTATTGGAATCCACCTGCAATTACTGTGGGTTTTGTCATGCAGTTTCAGTGTGCAAGATGAACCTCACTCTTTGATATGCCTTTTGGGGGGAAAGAGAGTGGCAAAAAGAGAAGGATCTGTGTTTTCTACATAAAAATACCAGAAAACCTAGATTCAAGCTACTCAAAGTCAGCATATGTTTAGCGAGACTGGTTAGGCTGTAAAACAGCTGCCCAGCGATTCGATGACCTGCATGGAGAAGCTGTTCCCTCACTGGGCTGCTTGCTGGAACAGCGGCTGCACTCCAGTTTTGATCATCAGCTCCTGACAAGCTGGGCAGCCCAAATACGAATTACTCCAGTGTGAGTATCGACACGTTCTGAGAGGCACAGCAGAGCTGGGCACTCAGCACAATTTTGCTCTGAGCTTGAAAAACCTGCCGTAAACAGGGTTCAGTACAATAGCCCACAAAACCTATAGAGACACCGATGGGTGCTCATACAACTTTCCACAGCAGCCCAGAGAAAGTGCTGTCCGCAACATGGCTTGTTTCATTTCAGTCAACAGCTAGGCAAGGTCAAGCAGCTGGAGCAAACTGAATACATCCTGGTCTACAATTACTCCGTAATACCACTGACATTTTTATCTAGCTAGCTATCTTTAGAATAGGAAGTAAGCGCATTAAGCAATACCACCTCCCTTTTCTTTCTGCACCCTGATCTCCTTTACTTGCTTTCTAAGTCTAATTGTCAGGACTAGCCTATCATTTTATGAAAGATTATGTTCTCTAATTCTTATAGGCTACTTCTTTGATAAATTTCTATCTTTAAAAAAAATAATAATCTGCTTCTTCTTCCACACTTTTGACTTTCTTACTTGGGGGACTCTTCAATACCTGCCATCCACTGTGACAATCAATGCCAGCAGCATCAGCTTTGCAGGAAATCACATAAACGATTTCACACAGTTGTACAAGAACTCATAACCATCATCAAAGAACAATATAAACTTTAAAAGCCCCTCCCTCCCAATTTTCATGCTCATGAGATAAGAGCTGTCAGCAGCAGTCTGGTTTCCTTTTTGACATGGAAGATACATGTTTCAGAAGATTGCACTGAACATATAATTACCTAAAGATAGGAACTAGCCCTTCGAAACTCTCCTTCCTGATTTATTGGGCATAAAAGTCTCCCTCAGTCAAAAGAGGCAGTAAATAAGACTTATGTTTCCTGAAAAAGTTATGTTCATGTATCAGTATATAAAATCCTAAGGAGCAACTCCATTTCTCAGCACACCTTTTAAGAGGCAGATTAAGTTCTGAATGATCTCGAATAAAAGAAAAACAGACACACCCTACCCTCAAATATACTTTTCAAGAAAAACTTGATTAGAGCTGCTGTAGAAAGAACTCGGGATATTCTGAAGAGAAACAAAAGTATACCATGCAAGCCTGATGTGATTAGACACAGCATGTTGTCAGATATCTGCTCAACAAGTACTGTTCCTGAAAAATCAGATGTGAAAACATGAAAAGCAAAGCATGCTGATTATTTTTTTTTTTCCACAAACAGAAATACACATTCATGTAAAAAACTTTCCCTATTGTCCAGTACCTTATCTATATCTCAGAAGTAGACGTAATTATCACAAGCAATAATAATCAGTGCATTTCTGTTGGCGTACAGAATGAGTAACCTTCAACCTAAGGCTGAAGGCCAGGTGACTAACCTTAGAGATATATTTACATTGTTACGTTTAAAATACACTTTATGCCATATATTTAATTAAATTTTTTTCTATTCCAACTGTGTAACAGGGAAATAAATTAAACATAATAAACGTGACTTACGGAGATGACCTCAGAGTTGGAGCATAGGAGGGACTTGGCTGTGGAACAAACAACTTCTGGAGACGTTCCAGGACAACAAACTCCCTTTTTTTCAATTAGATGATCTAACAGACCCCGTGATGATCCAGCACAACAAACAAATTGTCTGAGGACATGCCAAATAGTAAAAAATAAACAGTAAAACATGATTTTTGGCTCTTAGCACTAGGAATTTACTCTCATTAAAAGGGGGCTGTTCTGCAAATAAAATCCAGTACTGTAATACACAGTACTGGATTCCACCCTTATGATTATAATAAGATCCTCTTGTCCTAAAAAACTGAAAAAGTTTGTTGCAGGATATTTATGTGTAATATAGGGACTACCCTTCATCAACAGAGTGAAGGGGTTAGCATGCTTCCAAGTCAGTTACATTTCAGTGTTTAGGAAGAAGACAGTTTGAAACCAAAATCAAAACAGAACCAAACCCTAAACAGGACTGTCTAAGGACTCATCACTGTGTAAAAATACCTCACGTGTTTGATCTTCAGTCATGAAAGCACATTACAGAAACCTGAAAAAACCCCAGTGTACATCTACATGCACACACACAAACACTTTCTGGGTATATAAACACACACATGTAGATTTTAAACAACCAAAAATATCCACCCTGGGGCATTAAACTAAAAGGTGAAAGGAACCCAGGATATATGTAACTCCTGAAAGAAACAACAGCAGTTTAACAGTGAGAAAAACATGCTACAGGGGACTTAGCTGGCTGCTTGTGCCCCAGCGCACAACTCGTGTGTTAGGAGTGCATTTCCCCCCACTTGCTTTCTCAGCTGAAAGGCTAATGAAGTCTCAACAAACAGACTTAAGTTCAAACATCATTAATTCTGCTATTAAGGTATATCGCTGAGAGGTTCTCCCACTTATATAGTTATCAAGTGCTTGGCAACAAGGACATTTATAATTCATTTCTCTAAAGAAGGTAAGAAAGACCTGAATTTTATTGCAGATCACTAGCTGTGTCATTCTTTAGTTTCAAGCCCCAGAAAAGCAGCAAGACAAAACCCCCCAAATAAGCGCAAGGTAAGCTGCTGACAAAATGGCATCAACAATTACGCTACAGGTCCGTAAAACAGAATGTATTGATCAGTCTTTCAAAGCGCTACCTCTGATAAAAATTAACAGGGGCCTTCAGACTAGGGTAACACCAGGCACCTCTAAAGCCGTCTTAAAAATAAAGGCTTCAGTGAAGCCATACTCATTAATACGAGTATGGTTGCTGAATCATAGGCAAAGCACAGCAAAGGGGTATCCCCTCTAAAAGCCAGGTTAGAGACATCAGAAGGCATCGGCCTCGAAGGTCACCTTTGCTCCCCCCTTTCCCTATGCGGGAGCAAGGAGTGGACCAGGGAGGACCTGTTCCAGTCACCCCCTCCGTGCAGCCCTCTCCCTTCTTCCCCCGTGGCGCCTCCACTGCCACATACATTACGGGTCCAAAACCAGATGTTCCCCATGCCATATGTTTGGCAGGCTTCAGTTACAGGACAGCAAGCTGTCACATATGTTTCCTTCACAGGACCAAGAGCATATCCAGCATGAGATGCAAGAGTCTGAATTTTGACCACAGAGACATGTCCTTGGTCGTTGGATGGGAAAGGACTGTAATGCATGAGACTCTTCTTCCACAGGCACTAGAGGACATGTGGCCCGCTCAAGCTGGAAGATGGGCATCACCATTCAAAGCAGTGGGGTTTCTGCAGGACACATGAAAAGGGCTTCAAACTGTAGATCACGAGAAAAAAACCTGGGATCTCAAGTTGCATGCAGTGTGTTTGTTTCCTTGTTTAATTTTCCCCTCTTTAAATGCAACTTCTTCAGTTATAATAGTAAAACTAAATACTATGCAAAGAACTGGAGAGCAGCGAATCACTGCTCTAAGGTACCAATAAGCAATTAGTGCTGCCCATTGTGGGTTCTCAAATGCAAAAAAAAGGACTGGTTTCCACAACAGTTGCTCCCTAAGCTCTCTGCCCAAATGAAAATGAAAAATAATAACAATCAATTAGTTTGGGGGGTTTAGCCACCAGGTTTAGTGCAAGGTGGATGCCAAATGTGCTATGAAGTTGAAGAATGCAACACTGCACAGTGTGAGGATTGCAACTGATCATCTTGGAGCTGTATTTACACATTCAAACTATTTTCAACCAAGCAGGCTTTCATGGTGCGGGCAGGAGTTCACACCATGAGGAAGAACCCAACAGTCTACTTCAGAAACTACAAGACTTTGCAGCACTTGAAGCTGAACGTTTAGTTAGTCCTAGTTTAGTATGGTCGTCTAGATAAAAAAGTGACGGCAGATGAAGTTCTGGTGTGAAGATGAGGCATTTAACCTTAAGACAATGACTTCTACAAATACAGACCTCACACACTAAATCTCAGTATGTTTGGACTTGTGGAAAACAGCAGTTCACTACCTAACTGTACATTCATTATAGCACAAGAGAACTGGTAAGCATCCCCATTACCCTTACTGAGTCACCACTGCAACCACACACATACATCCTCAGGAGGGTGCTTCTCACCATTCCCCTGCTGCTCTTCCTCCATTTCCAGTTTCTTCTGCTTTCCACATTAGTCCTCCGACCCCAGCATCAACCCATCCACCTCCCCCAGATCCATCTCCTGCCCAGTATATCTGTCACCAAAACATTCCTACCAACATGCTGCATATCTTAGGGTTCATCCTTTATCTCCAGTATGACCTGAATCTCCAATTATGTCAATGATATGGAAAATGGGGTGGCTGGGTATGAGAAGTAGGTATAGACTTCACTTTAAGAAGATAAATATGGTTCACTTATTTGTTTTGAATTTAGTCAGATCCTCTTTCATTCTGCCAAGTAGTTCTGTGATGAAAAAAGCTCAAATGCTCCAAGTGAACAAACATGGGAATTTTCTCAAGCAATGTTCACCTATAAAGCAGGTTGGGATCCACTGCTCCAGTGACTTCTTCCCAAACAACCGGGCATTAAAAAGCATGAGATTGCAGAAGAGGAAAGAACTGATGGGCCAGAGCTGACTTAAGGCAGCATATGAAGAAGCTCGTGCAGACGTGAGGAAGACAAGTGAGATGCTGAACAGAGAGAAGCAGCAGTGTGAAGACTATTGTAAGACAGTAGCTGAAATGCTATTTGCCACACATATCAAAATTAAAATTATTCAAATGAAGATCAGCATAGACAAACAAGTCTGAGATCTGCCCAAAGCAAACACCTGAACAACTGTAAAAAACAAATGGAGTTCTTGTGAGGAGAGCTTAAAATGCTATTACAGGTATTTGAACAACTTTTTTGGGGAAAAAAAAAAAGGTACTTTTTAAAAAAAAAAAAAAAAATCAAGTATACCACTACATCTCTCAAAAGCAAAAAAAGAAATCTGTTTTCTGTAACTGTTCCAAAATTATAGGCTCTCTGATGACATAAATGCAGAAAACTTCCAGCTCATTCCCCTAGTTTGGTCCTTTTCCAAGTTCCTCAGCCTTTTCTTCATTTGAGTAGCCAAAATATCTCCTTTGCCTACTGACAGACATATAAAGACATAAAACCTTCTGGTAAATCCATTGTTAAAACAGAGAAACAGACAAAACAGTAGTATCATGAGAATACTCTTGCCACTCTCCCCATGACTCTCTCAGCTCCTTAGATGACCGACCGCCTGCCCTCCCCCCTCCCCCTGATAAAACTTGCAAAAGGCTTTTTAAATGAGAAGAAATAGCCTGCTGATTATCTTTGCTCCACCACCCTCCACATGCATTCGAAGAATTCCAGAAGATGAATGCCACACTATTTCCCTTTGCAGAAACCGTGCTGCAATGATGAGCGCTTACCTCTTCCAGAGGAGCAGACTGGCTCACCCAACCAAGCTGTTCCAGGGTCTGTCTGCGTTTATGACAGCTTTTAATGAGCTTTAAGTTTTTTAGGTGGATTACTTGACCAGAAAGAACAAACTCTACTACACAAAGAGAAACTTGAGAGATTGCAATAGCTTAGAACTGAGAATGTCTTTACACACTTCACAGCTGCTAACCCCCTGCCTCATCAGTATCTCCACAAAGTCAAATTTCTGCTGCCATATGTAAGCAGGTAACTCCCTTCTATGTAAAAGGGTGCTTTTCCAATAGTTCAGAAAGCAAAAGAAAATATATGGGCTTTTTTGGATCGCCCTGAAGTTTGGCACATTCACTGGGGACCAGGGTGGGGAGCGGGAGAGGGATCTGGCAGCATTAATGTTCCTAACTTGAGCATCTGTAATTAAATGCATATAAATAATTCTGAGATGCAGCTAACTTTTTCTTGCCCCTCCCAAATTTAACTCTTCTAAATGTTGCTTTTCTTTTCCTGCAGGATGAAGGTGACAGAACAAACCATGGCTCAAACTGCAAAAATGTTCTCTGTCTCAACGCTTTCCCCCATATTCGGAGCACAGCACTCACTATACAGTCAAGAACCTAAAAGAAAACAAGATTTAGAGTCCAAATGTTAGCACGAGCTTTATACTCGTGAGACAGTGCATCTGCAAAAACTATATATACAAACAAATTTCTAGCTTATCAGTCTTCACTTGAGCAGAGTGGATGGAAGAGACAGGCTAAGCACTGAATTTGAACTGCGCTCTATCAGTATTGGTTTGCATAAAATGACTGGCAGAAATGTGAAAAACAGTAAGAAAAATGATACAATTGGCATTTGTAGAGTTTTTTTTTATTTTGAAGAAATGTTAGCAAGTATAAGAAAATTCTGAAGAATCAAACTACTTTTGAAAACAAACTGCATACATGAACGCATGCTTGCAGGGCTGAGAAAATTAAAGAACGAAGAAAAGAGCTATTAAGAAAAAGGGATTGAATCTATAGTGAAAGATGATAAGAATAAAAGAGCGATGATCAGCAGCAGTAAAATTTAGCACAGCTGGGGGGAGGAAAGGAGAAGAGAGAAGATCCTGATCCCGATGCAGAGAATCCAGATGACAAAGAAAATAATACAGGTATTTGACAGAAGAGGGAAATTAGTGGGAGGAATGGTTGTCAGCTCCACATTCCTTTCCCTTGAATGCAGGATCAGAGTAACCCTTTCCTTTAAGTTTCTTTAAGATCATCTCCCTGCTCCCCAAATGTGAGTGTCACACTCTTCATTACTGGTAAAACCAGGAAAGGGAGCAGGGCTGGTGGCTGTGGTGGGGAGAGGGAGTATAAAGGATTTGGCTATTCTTCAGAAAAGCCTTGACCCTTTATGTTGTTTTAACCTCTTCCTTGACCAACGTGAGTTTCATGATGTAGGGCAAACCTAAAGAAAATCCTGGCACTAGAGTCCTGGTACTCGGGGACTAGAAATCTAAATGCTGTCAAAGATGTACTGCATTCTCCCCCGGAGAATGAAATACCTGCCAAATTTCACAGTTTCTTCACTCTTATGCCACTAACAATACACTTTTCACTAACGTCTCATTAAGCCTACAAACCATGATCACCTCCCCTTCACTGCTAACGGAGATTTACAAAATCACATCTTTTTCATAACATAGGCATGATCTTCTGCATCGTATTATAATTCCAGCTCTGCCAACTTGCTCCAGTTGCTCCCCGCACCATTCAGGAGAGCTGGAGGGTGGCTGCAGTATTCCCACAAAGATGTCCAGACTGCTGCTAGCACTTATTAGGGACAGAGCAAAGGTGGCATGTGCGTGTGTCTCACATGTTTGTCACTGAATTTTATAAAACTCACCACTCTGGAAGACCATGAACTATCATCACAAATGCTCTGAATGCACCACATCTGGACTGCAAATTCTGGGCTATGCCCCACAGCATCCTAACACATAGCACATCTTCTCATTACAGCTGCCAGATTTGAAAGGGGTGCTGAGTCTTGAGATTTATCTACAATTATGTTAAAGGTGTCGAAAACATCCTAACTGGTAATTTGCAAACTGACCTCAAAGACACAAGATCTGATTTTAGATCTTAGTAAGGTCCCACAGTTTGGATTGTGAGCATCACAATGTAGTAAATTGTATGAATGACAACTGGGTATGAACTAAATTAAGGACTGTATCAATTCCAATTGCATATGCATGTATTCTTTCTGCCAAATTTGTTTGCTGCAGATTTAGAATTTTGCTATTTGAGAAAAGGATGTGGTTATTTTCTTCCACATCAGCAGCCTCTGAATTTCTAATGCAGTAATTTGAATAGAATTCCTGTCCCCACTATTTGCATGAATTACATAAATACAATGTATTGCACAAATTATATAAATTGTACACATATAAATACAATGTATTATATAAATCATTGAACTATCCAGCTAGGAGCATTAGTGAATCAACAAAGATGATGCTTTAAGTCACCAGCGATTCAGTGCTTCAGCAGACTGCTGTGAGAACTGTTCAAAACCTTGGCATTTTGGAGCGTGGGCAGGGGGGAGAAGAGAAGTAAGAATGAGGGAAGGAGAAGCAGGTTAAGCTAAAGAGTGAAAAGAAATACAATAAACAATGTAAAGACCCTGTCCGTAGAAAATTCCATGCAGATTTTGGGAGGGAGAGGGTTTTCATCCCAGACAAAAATCTTCATCTAGCAATTATATTATCAGTTTTAATCTCTTTGAATAAGCAGTTATTCTTCTATTTCTCCTATCAAAAATAAGCCAAACTAACTCTGCCATGTTTCAGCAGCAAACAATATCAATACTTCCCTCCAAAAAACCCTCTCGTGACTCTTACTTTTTGTGTTCCCATATTATACTAATTAATTTTACCTTGAAACAGTATTTTAATATGTATGATAAAATCAGAACTTCTCTTCAAAAAGCATATGGAATAAGTTATACAATGTGTTCTTAAGACTGGAAAATAATAATGCTTTCCTTAATATTGGAAAATAATGAAAATGTGGGGAAAGTAATGGCAAGATGGTGCTTTAAGTCAAGATTGGAATCACTTACACCACTTAACTGGATGAATCAAAGTTGGGAGATGAGCTTAAATTTCTGACAAAGTTTAGCTCAATCCGAGCCAGAAAAGCCTCAAGCAACTCCACTGTTCTGAATTGTTTTAGCTTTTCTAAACAAATCAGAACAGCAAGTGCTATTGGAGGCATAAACACATTTCCTATTTAAAATGCTCAACTTTAAGGCTATTGACCACATTCCCTCCCTTCCTGTCCCAATTTCTGAGGTGAGCCAACTTTGAACCAAATTTAGTTTTGTCTGCTTTTAATTTGATTGGACTGGCTTTCAAAACAAACCAAGCAAACCCTCACAACACGGGGATTTCAAGTTACTGAACTTGTTTTGCATAATCTTCCCCTTTTTATCCTTAGATTACCCCTTATTCAGGGCTGAGAAAATATGAAAAATACATTTTCAAAAGAGAGTTTTCTTTAGAGCTTGGAAACGGCTTAAGAAAATGAAGGATAAGAATTGAAAATTAAATCGATGTGCTCGTCAACACTTTAAGTAACACTCAATGTGTATAGAGGATGTGCAGAAAATGTGCCCCAAAGCCAGAGCTTTAGATTAAAAAAACACTCACTGATAGTGGAAATAACCTCAAATCAGGCAGGTTTCAAAAGCATCAATATGAAAAAGATCTTGCCACAGGCCAACTAGAAAGCAGGTTCTCAGAGGGCAGGTACCTGGCAATTTTGAGAGTGCATGTATTGCCTTACCGACAGCCCTGCTCTTGGATGCCCCACTGATTTCTCCTCTACCTGCTCCTGGCAAAGTTTATTAAGTCTTGTTAAAAATAGCCCAGTCTGATTATGAAGCAGAACTCAGGCAGCTAGAATACTCCTATTTCTGTGACAAATTCAAACTGATTCCTCAAAAAAAATCATCCTTACCCAGTACACACTGCTGTTGTTACAACAGATGCCTTACCCCCAGTAGGGATTAACCCCCTGAATGTTAAGTTTCCTGCCCACCTTGGCATGAAGTTGTGTAAATTTAAAACATAAAGGAATGAGCTGCTACAGGATACATTTTACTGGTGGAAAAAAAAAAAATCTTAGCTCATAGAAGACTGAATTTTTACTCTTATCTTTCACTCTCAGGAAGCTTTTTCTGACTCTAACAATCCTACTCTTATACATCGCAGAAAGAGTTTGGAAGAGCAAGAAGAGTAAGTACTGCTGTCAAGAAAAGTTAGAAAATGGATTCTCCAGTCAATCTTTCCCTTAGCTTGCTTAGATTTATTTTATGCTTAGATAAATATGATCTATACCTCAAGCCAAAGAAAACTTCTACTGGCCACAACGTGCCCAAGATTTTACTCTTACTGCTCATCTCTTTAGAAAACAAGGAGAAAATAGTATATATATACACTATATAGTTTTGCAAATTAAGTTTAAAATTATCAGTCTCCCAACTGCGTATCTAACGTAATCTAAGTAAAGAAGCAGCTTGTATCTCAAGCTATTACTTAAAGTGATAGGCTAATTATATAGTTTAAAATTGTTGTGTCCTACATGCAGGTAATAGAATAGCTATATATATAGCTGGGCTAGCAGTAAAGATAATACAAATATTTGCTTTGTTATTATTCATAATATACTTCATTGCTCTGGCAGCAGTATGCTAAAATCAGGCAAATGGCAAACCAGTTAACGATTAACCCCTGCTATTTCTACTATTGCCAACAACTCAACTGTGGAATACCACCAGCGCTCCCGCAGAAGCAACAGTTAGCCCAGCTAGAACTTTTAATGTTCCTACTTCCTCCAAGTGAACTCTTTCCTAAAGTCCAGTCTTTTTAAGCCTTTAGCTACGAGTCTTCTCCAAAGCTGCTTCTTGCCATATGGTCAGGTTCTAGTTTCCCCCCAGGTAAAAGCATGGTCCTAAGGTTGTTCTGCGCTACCCTCCATGAAATCATTTTTTTCCCTTCTCCAGGTTCAGCATACTTTTGTTATTTCTTTCCCATACGCTTCACGCAGGAACAGTTTCCAGCACCAAAATAGCTCTTCCACCACTGGGAAAAGAGAAAGTAGACCCATTTTCCTGTACACTTCTTGAAATGGTCTTCTTGCCAAGCATTGTTTCTCATCTGTTGTGGAACATGACACCCTATTTAAATGTCAACAGGAGTTCAACTCAGGCAACCAGCGTATTTTTGAAGTGGCTGTACTCCATGCTTCTTCCCTACTACCGGCAGGTTACTAAGAGACCACGTTTACAGTCTCTGGATTAATAATAATCCTAATGTGTATGTTATTTTAACCTTTATATACACTGAAATTAGAGGAACTGTTAAATTAAGAAATTCTCATCCATGCACAGCTATTGGTACGCTGCCATATACACGTAGCACTGTACAAGCCACAATCACAAAATAACTCAGTGGTCTATGAGCTACAATCTCAGTACCGTGGGCACCTGTGCCCTGGCCAGCATAGATGTACTTAAAAAGTGAAGGGATCTAACACAAAAGTCTGAATCTGCAGCATCAGGGCTCCAAATGCGCACTACAAATGTTAAAGAATGAAAAATTTACATTAAAAGCAATACACAAAAAGTATTGTTTATGTAGTCAGTAAGGAACTACACTTACTCATTTCACAACACTGAAAGTGTGAAAAATCCTCAAAGTAAAATAATACTTAAATATTACTAATGTATTCAGTCTAATATTTCCTTGAATGTTTGCTCAAGTGATCACAGTCGATTATTTTAATAAGATGTACATTTTAATTTTTAAAAAAATAGTTACACTATGGCAAACATCATTATTAAAAACGAATTGGAAAGGTCTTTTTATAAATCCTTATAAAATCCTATAAATCCTTAAGCTCTTCGGTGAGTTTCCAAGAGAAAGGCAAAACATATAAACATAAAAAAACCCCCAAATAACGTGTGTAATTAGTACAGCACTTTAATATAGCTTCAGAAAAATCTACCTATTCAAGATCCCCAAATACCTTGCTTTTACCTGTTCTGGTTTTCTTCTTTTGTGTCATAACTGCCAAAAGTCAACAACTGAGAGGAAAACCGAAAATAGTTTTTCTTTTCGTTTGTTTGTTTATTTTTAGAGTTTTTCTGCCTAAGGAAGCACTGCTCTCAGTGAATAACACCAATATGCTTGAAGTAAAAGATCAACTGCATGGCAACTGATGGTTGCAACTCTTGTTCAGAAGATCAGAGAAGATTTGCCATGCCAAGTGTTAGCTTCCACTGCCATCTCAGTATATCGAGAATATTTCAGAGGCATCTTTGAGAAGTGGATTTTCCATTGCCCAAGCACACACTCAGGAGTCAGGCTCTAGGAACAGAGTTTCTCAGCAGATCTTGAGGGACAGTACTTGGTCATAGAGTAGACACTGACACAGCATCACCTGCAAGCAAGCCCAACTCTTAAAGGCTAAAGGATTTCCTACATTGAAATCTCAGGATTTTGGTAACAGTGCATGTTGTCAGGTAGTTACTTTTCAGATACTGTTGATAGTGCCTATTTTTGTTTCGATAGCTAACTTTTGGGAGATCTTTATTATGAAACCATATAGCTAAAACTGACCGGTGTGTTCCTCATATGTGCTTCACAACTTGTTTCAAAATAGATGCTGGAAGTATCTTCCAAAGAAGATGCAGCTAACCTCTAAATCAAGAAGAGTATACAGTACCTTAGGAGAAATACAGAATTTTAATGGGAGGGCAATGTACTGAAATTATCCCATTTATTTGACAGTCAAAGGTGCTAGAAGAGGAAGAAGAGCCTAAACCAGCCAGTACGAAGTGGAATGAGCCACCAATACTTCCCACAAGGTGCTTTCAGGTCTTTAACAAAAGCTAAGCTTCTGAAAATCTCTACAATTCATGGCTGACAAAACCAGAACAATATAAGTGAGAAACAACTGCACACTGAGAAAGTTTGATACAGTACAGTAACTAGCAATTTGTGCATACTCTTCCATTTTTCTCAGGAAATGTTTAATTTGTTGTCCCAAGGCAAAATAGTCTTTGGTCACCATAGATGATTATTAAATTACAAGAATTATACTCAAATAACAACTACGGACTCTGCTAAACAAAGCAGTAACAAATAAGGATTGTAAAAACAAAAAAGATGCCAGAACAATCTTATTTTGGTCCTTTGTGTAGACAGGAAGATCGAAGACTGTAATTGAAGATTGGTGTATCAACTTTTCCGTAGGTCATCTAACTCCTTTCAGTGAGCAAGCCAGCTGCTTTCAGCATGATTCAGGGCAAAGTTAAAGACTGTTTTCTCCAAGTCCTGCTTCATCTTCACAGAAGCTGTGTGGAAGTGTATCCATACAACACAAGGAGAGCAGCAAGGAAAAGGCTACAAAGCAAGTTCCTGGGCAAACAATATGAGCAAACAGGCGGACAAGAGGAGGACCGTAGATAGACAAAACAGCTTCTCTTATTTCAAATATGTGAACATTGGTTTGGAGAACTGGGGTCTATCCTCATCTCTAGACCCCAGTTGTAAGTTTGCTATTTGATGGATGTCTGATTTGAGAAACAGTGATGCTTAGATAAAAAGAGGCTGGTTGATTACCTGTTTGGTTGGGTGTTTTATTTAGCAATAGCATCTAAACATTCACTCTATCACTAAAATACTGGAAATTTGCTAACAAAATTAGCAGTCATTAATTCTTGTACTGTACAACCACCTCCTGGCTCTGTAACACTACATATTAGAAACCTCTTCCCTAGATATTAGCTCTAATTAAACCCTAAAACATTTTATTCTTAAATCATGAAAAAAATTCAATGCATATAAAAACTTAAGTCATTGTACCTTACTTACAGTGTGACTTATTTCTTTTCATTTCCACTTCTTTTGTGTTGTGTATCACCAGAACCACAATGATCTGAAACTGTTTTACAAATTTCTGAAAAAAGCACAGCTAACTTGACTCATGTCTCAGAAGAACACTTAAATTACCAGGATTTGAAATGTTGTATGTCAACTCATTACCAAGAACTATGAACTCTGTATTAAATTGTCACACATGGATTTCACTCATATTCAAGGTCCAAATTATTTCTCCCTCCCTCTCTCTCAAAAGCTTTAGTTAAGTTCTTTGAGAACACCCTTCACTGGCTTCCATTTGTCGACTTAATATTGCAAAATGCCTTAACATAAATAAATGCACGTAGTCAGCAGAAACTGGTGCCTGATCTGCAGGAACAGCGAGCATGCAGAGCTACAAGCAAAGCCAAGGGAAGGGGAGGGAGGGAAAGCTGGCCGAGGGGGCAGGGAAGGAAGCTGTGCTCTGGAGATATGGTAGAAATTTTGTAATTGTTTAAAATTTGGCAAACGACAAACATCTGGCAGCCTCCACAGCAGCAGGTTCCGAGTCCTGCCTATGTTTTGGTCCCTTATGCAACGCAGCAGGAAGACAGTCATACAGTTGATATAGCCTGAAATCACATTTCATTTTAGTAGTAATAGCTAACAATAACTCCTCCACTTCCCAGGCAAGGAGAAACCAAGCCTAAACATACAAGAATATCAGTTTTGCTAGTGTATGTGCCAACATGGAAAATCCAGGCTCAAAGAGTCTCACGTAACTCACGAGGGCAGGCATACAGGTAAACTACGTCTCACTTCTCCATGTTTAGTGAATTTTTATTTTCATGGACAGAGATTTGAAGAGTATCTTTTTCTCCTTGGAATCCCATCTCCCAGGAATTTAGGTCTGCTTAAGCTTTACTTTCCACATTTTTCTACTAATTTAGAAACTATATATATAGTTAATAAATATAACAAGCCACGTAAAATATAAGGCATGCCAAACTACCTTCTCCTTTCAATATTTTTAGATTTGGCTTAATATATTAACATGGTTAGACCACGGTTAGGTAAGGGCAGCTCTCACTGCAATAAAAAGGGCAAGGTTTAACTTAAGCTGTAGGTAGTGTGGAGGTTCGTATCTTCTATAAAAAGAAGTTACCAAATTTAGCATTTTTAAATTTAAATATGGAGTTTGAACTCTATTTTAGGGCTGTTTTCAGACTTGAATGAACGAATACTTGATCTGAAGACCTTGGAGCTTTAGAACACTTTTAAGAATATTTTTCTTTAGTGAAAAAATGTATTTCTCATTTAAGAAATGATACTAAAAATGTCTCTGATATTACAGCCTTCACACAAAACTTTTCTCATGGATTTTCCACGCTGAGGACAGAGTATTTTTCAGAAGATTGCAATGAAGGTGTGTTTCTCCATCCTAAGATTATCTTCAGAAAATTCATTCACTGTCTTCTCTTCATTTGAAGCTAATAGACTGGAAAGTTTAAAGAGGCATGAATGTTATTTGGGGGATGGGGAAAGAAAATACCAGGCAGTGGTGGAAGGAAAGGCAAAAAATACTACTCACTACTCCTTGGAGAAAGTGGCAGACTGCAGAAGGCACAGAAAACAATTTTACCATGTAAAAATGTTATTCTACTGTTTGCTTAATTTAATTTTATCCTATTGGCAGAAAGCATTTGACAGCTTTTATCTTCTTGGCTTTCTTCAAAGATGAAGAAAGTTTGCTTGTCACCATCAGAGCAGATGAGGCAATGTCTGAACACAGGCCTCAACCAACCAACCTGCTGAGGGTTCCCCCACTCACCAAAATTAATCTCATTCCAGGTAAATATCTGGCTTTCATGGTACATTTCAAATGTAAATTTTCAATTCCCCCACCCTGTCAGTTTCCTTGAAGGTACATGGATCACTCCACGCAAGACACGGTGACACAGTGATATCTCGCAATACATATCTGCTAAGTATTTGTTGTAAAGACAGGCAAATGAATACTGGGAGAATAAAAAAAAGGTAATGTAGCGTATAAAGCAAATGCATCCTTCTTCACTTTCTGCAAAGAAGAAGAGAAATAAATAAATACAGTTCTTCACAATTTAAACAATTTAGCAGTTGAAATAATGTTAGCTTAGTGTGGTCCTTTTCCATCTAGTGACAAATACTCAAATTTACCACAATGTGATTTTAAGGTCTCATCAACTTGGTGCCGGAGAGGGCTCTTTGAAGGTGCCCCTGTGCTGCACTACCCGTCCTGTGTCAGCTATGCCTGGTGCTACGCCTCCCGGGCTCAGCCTTTTCCAGGAGCAGCGAGATAAGGATTGTTATTTGGCCAACCAAAACTTCCTGCTCCGAGAAGCTGCCCAATGTCCGCAGGTGCCCGCAGCTGCCTGGCCAGGCTGAACCAGCCTGCCTGGGATCCCCATTTCTGACTCGGCAGGTGGGAGGTAGCTGCCATGTGATATAGGCAGTGCTATAGGGCACGGGGCTGCGTCAAGTGCTATGGGGCACAGGGCTGCGCCGCCGGCGAGTGCAGAAATTGTGTTGGGGGCCCTGTTTGTTTGCACATCGGTGGGTTAGGAGCAGTGCAGAAGGAGGGCAAGGTGAGCCCGCGCTGGGCAGGTGTGCATTAGATAGGAATGGGAAAGGGAA
>NW_009260770.1:2537259-2554599 GCF_000687185.1 Egretta garzetta
ATCGTTTTACTTGGGAAAGAGCAGGACCTGCAGTTGGAAGGGAGAGAGCACAAGGTTAGATCAGCACGTGTGACACAGCATGGGCTGGGTATTCAAATCTGCAGAAGGCAGAGGTGGGAATGCTGAAATGGGCACCCTGGATCCGGGAGATGAACGGGATCCTGAGGAGGATTGGTTTCTACTTTGGAAGATGTAGTCTGCTTGAGTATGCTGGGCTACCATCTTTGTCTGGGATATCCTGGACAGAAATAAACGCACATGGCCTTTCCTCCTCTGCTAGTCTTACTGCAGCTGCACTGCACAGTTGATTTACACCCATGCACAGAAATGCCTGGGATTTTTCACTTTATGGCAGCCTGATTAGAGCTACTATACAATAGCTTGAACAAGCTTCCAGAAGTTTGCAAATCCTTCAGGGAAACTTAGAGCCTGCTTTATGCCTGAAAACGTTGTCAAAGCCAGGCATGAATGCATAGTTGTTGCTGCTGACAGCAGCAGCTAAGCAAATTCAGTCTGGAAATTCCTCATCCATCCTTTAGCCCAAACACATAATTTCTACATGGGGAAGAGTTAGAGAAAGACGACAATACCAGGCATGTTAACATAATTACATAGCAAAGCCTTCAATTGGAGAGAAAGCAATTGCTGCCTGACCATCCAGCCCTAGAACACACGCAGAGGACAGATGAAATGTCTGCTACGGTGAACAGGGCTTCACATTATCCCTGAAGTGATTTAGATCCCCTCAGAGGATCAGCAGCTGCCAAAATCTATTCTTAGCTATTTGAAAAAGTTACAGCATGTTTGAAGATGGGATACTTTTCTTGTTCATAAACATCATTTTTATTTTAGAGAAGAGTTACATAAAGTGCATTACTGTAAGCCATATTTAATAAACGTCTAAGGAAGAGATGCAAATCCATTCCATACTATACCAAAACGTTTTCAATAAAATTAAAGATACAGTTTAAACTTAAAATCCTAACACTGCTTTTTTGCGGGCCAGCCCATACAGAATTCAACCCTCCCCCTAAAATGAATAAGCCTCTCCTACCACATGCCAAAAAAAAAAAAAAAAACCCACAAACGGGAAGGGGGGAAACATTTAAAGGATTCTACTACAACAGCCACATGCTTTGTGATACGGTTTTGTCTTTCTTTGAGATGCAATATAAAACCAGGTACAGCCATCGATTTTTTGTTACGCGCACTCCTATAATGCAAGCTACAACACAGTTCCAATCCTTATTTGAAACTTCTAGGCGCTAACACAAACAACTGAGATTTATAAAGATACATCAAGTGAAATCAAGAAAAAAATGCGCATGCCAATGATAGTAATGCAAAAAGCCATCTTGGATAGTTTAAGCCTCAGATCCAAGCAAAACTTCCTTGAAAACAGAAACGTGATGCCTCATGTAAGTAAAAGTAGCACAGTAAGCACTTTACAAAATAGAAACACAAAATTATTAGATCACAGACTTTAATGGAAGGTATGGCCGCGCATTTCATAAAACCGAAGCCATCTGTTCAAAAGATCTTCGACGGGAAAACACAGATGAGAAGAAAAAAAACCATCAAAATGTGTCATGCACGGGCATTACAGAGAGAAGAATTTCTTCAAGAGCATTTTACTTTTGGAGCCAACAGCATTGAGGGTGACTTTGCTTACGTTGTAACACAGACAGCACGCTACTTAAAACAGGTTAGGGGACACACCGTAGGAAAAATGACCAGACATGTATTGATTACAGTAACAGAAAATTAAATTCTATGCACAATTTGGCCAAGGAAAGGTCCTAACTTTAGACCAGTTGGCAGGACTGTTCTGGCATCCATTGCATGTGGTGACTCTCCCTGTGTTCCTTCTCCAGGCAGGAAAAAGAGTGAAGTGACTCCTGGGGCAATGCAGAGGGGGAAAGAGGGACACAGGAAAATCAAACTTATATTGCTGAAACACTGCTTTGAGGCAACTACTTCGGCTGCTTCCTAGAAGCTGTTGTTTTATGGTGGAGGTAGTTATATTGTATTTAAAGAGCCTAAAACTGGGCATTGGGAATACCTTTAATTTATGATTTTATCGCTAACTATGTAAAAGTAGTTCTGTTAATTGAATACATTTACAGCAGTTTTTCTTGAGATGGACATCCATGCAATGTTTTATTAATGTCTTTTTCTTGTCTTGCTTTAGTACTGGGTCAACCATCTGCCACGTGGTCTTCAGTAGAAATTTCACTGTATTTAATATTCAAGTTTTTTTCTAGGCAGTTTACTGTCATTTTTTTAATAACAAATACCTGCACAAATTGACATGAGTTCATTTTGAAGATTAAGTCTGTTTTGGATACTAAAAGAACTCCTCAAATCTGTTAGATTGTGATGCTGTAGCAAAACAGTTATGGAGGCTGCCCTGCCTCTTAATAACGCATCTTAAAAAAGTTTAAACTCATTTAACCTCACAGATGCAAAGTATCTTAGAAACTAGAACTTAAGATTTATTACTCTAACATAGTTTGAGTTTTTTATTCCTGGTTTTGATTATTAATTGCTTAGATTTTAAATATTTGGTATTGTGCTAATCCTATATTTAAAAACGAAAACTGTGAAATACTTAAAACTGACTCCCAATTTTAATTCCCTTTTAGAATTATTTTGTTCCATTGAAAAGTAACTTCTTTGGACAGAAAAGCGGACAAACATCTGTTTCCTAATAATCCAGAAATTATAGTTGCATAATTTGCCATACAGGTCTGGATAGTTCTGATTTCTTTAATTCTATCGATTTTAATTTTAAAGGTTTGTAAGAACAGGTAAGTTACATGATGAATAAGAAGTATATAGTTACTAGGTTTGCTGAGGAACTCATTCTCTAGAGTTCTGGTATACTTACTTCACTTCAGAGTTTGGTTCAAGCAAAATATATTTTTCACCAAGTTATTCATTGAGGTTTGGAAAAATAACTAGAAAAGACTTTTAGTGTTATGCATTTTAAGGAATCTAGCATGTTTCTGTACTAATTTAGTATGTTCTTGTATAAATCTTTTCAGGCTCCCTTTTTACCATATGCTGAATACATTAAAAACCTATTATACATACTCAATATTTCCCTATTGTGGTATTTTTTAAAAGAAGCTGTAATTATGTCAAAAGACAAAAACATGTTTAGTGTTTTTTCCCAAATTAAAAGAAAACAAAAAAAATTTCTTCTAAAGTCACTTGATCTTCCAAATGAATTACAGCAAGCAAGGACAAAAGTCTTTCAAAGTCCACTAGGCCCTTCAAGACAGACATTGATACTGTAAACAGTCTGAACTGAAATAAATTTCAAAGGTATAACTAAGAACAACCTATTTTGGATTTGACTTTACTTTTTAATTGATTCCAGTCTAAAACCAGAGTGCTACAGTATCTTGTATAGATTCATACATTGCATCTTACTAGAAAGTACAGTTCATATTACATTCAGGAATCCAAATACTGTTATTTTTTTAACTTAGTATCAGTATTCATTTTGAAAGTGGGTGACCTTGCAGGAAGAAGAAAGAACACAAAAATTTAAATAAGGTTAGACTTCTGGGCAATGTATGAGCGTTACGCAAGGTCAGCACTGATCCATTTGCAGTAAGAACACCCATTTATTGTTTCACAGTGTGCAAGATTAGAGCACTACATATACACGGACCTACAGGTTTAATGAATTTTGGGGTTTTTGGAAATTCAATAAGACCTTCCACAGTAATTTAGAATACGTGCTCTCTAAAAGTGTGCTATGTAAATAAAGTCTATTAATACATGGCTGAAAGCAAAAGGTCAGAAAACAAGCATGTGTAGTCTTCCGCACAAAGTGGCTAAAGCTGCAACACATACACCTGATCATTTCTGATACACAAGAATCTCAAGATCTGGCCTTACCATAGAAGGACCATACTATGTTTTTATGGTCTCATTTGGTATCTAAAGCAGACTCCAGACTTCAGTCTTCTGAATGACACTTCAGTGCTCTGCATCACCAGTTGGAGAGAAAAAGGTTTTCAAGGAATATAAAGAGGAAGGGAACAAGTCTGAGTTCCTAAGAAGTTTCAAGCAGCAGGTATGGATAGGCTCCTCAGTGTTCTTTTGTGAAACAAGTCCATCCATAAAGGAAGTCACTGCTCAGTTAAAGAAGATAACTTATATCTTGCTTGCACTTAAATGTTGTGGACTATTTCCATTTCACTGATAACATTAAAACAACATTGAAAGTTTCAGATTCTTATCAGGTGGTGGGGTTTTGGGTTTTTTTGGTTTTTGTTTTTTTTTTTTTTTTCTTTGCGGTGGCATGAATCAGTGGTGAATCAAAAATGTTCTGAACAAGTAAATTTTCAAGGCATGGTCAAATAGTAGGTAAAGAAACAAGTGCCCCCCTAGGAAAAAAAAAAAAGGCACAGCCCCAAAAGAAAAAAAAAACAGGTAAAACTACCTGCAGGGACAATTTAAGATGGAAGGTTAGAGAGAAGCTGATGCTGTCTCAAAGAACACAGGACTGCAAAACATTCACAAAGTTACCAGCTCATGCAATCACAGACAATCATTCAATAGGCAAGTAGTTCAGCAGAGTCCAGAGTACGCTAGCAGTGCTTGCTCTGCTCCACAGGCCATAAATGTGACACGCTGATCTATGTGAGCATGTCAGAAAAGAGCAAAAGTCGTAACTCTAAGTTGTTCCAGGAAGAACAGCAAGGTCAAGGGCATTGCCAGTGGCTGAGGTTCCTGCAATGGCAGGAAATGTGTTAGTGCACTTGCAAGCAGCACACACCAGCTGGGTACCTAGAGTAAGGCAATAAACCACAAGCAGCAGCATATTAGACATTTATATTTTGTCTCTGATCAAGTCTTCCGCAGAATCATGAATACTTCCTTAAAAGACAAAATTACATGCCTGAACTCCAATTATGCACTAAATATAATTAAAAAAAAGGAAAGAGAAGTTCCCCATGATCCCCTCCAGAGTCAGGAATACTGAAACTGAATTAATAGCAGAAAAATGTAAAGAATACAAAGTAAACAAATGAATAGACTTGCTGCCTTTCAAAACTCATTGAATATGTCAACACAGATGAGGATCCATATCACAGATACGCTTTTTTTTTCTTCTAGAAATTTCCTAATCCATCATAAAGTGTTTTGTGCAAGCTTGATAATGTAAAGCAATTCAAGCTCACTGCAAACTAGAAGGCCATTCCAATCAACGCTGTTCAGGTGGATAAAAAGCTTTCAGTTTCTAACCTGCATTTACTTGTGACTAGCCCACTTAAAATTTCTCTAACATGTAAGTCAAAAATTAAAAGCCACAATGTCAAGAGATCAAACCACTGTTTACATAGCATTTGGTTGATCTAGGTAATACTGAAGTGGTTGTGCTATTCATTGGTCACTACCCCACCTGTTACTACAATGTTTTAATCCTGATTGTTGTGTATAGATTTTCAAAAGAAAGAAGAAAATTCAGTAATAGGTAGAGGCTAGATTCCTTTAATACACTTTACAGGAATTACTAACAAGAACTGAATGGGATTTTCTCAAATCAATACTAGAGTACAGTGTCCGAAAACTGTAGGATGTATAAAAAAACTTTACCTGTGAAGAAAGACTGAAATAATTGTGTTTAACATAGAAGAGATTAACCTGAAATAAATATGAAATACTTTTTAAGATGCAGGAGACTATTGCAAAGAAGATACTGATCAGCTCAGTCAGAGAGAACAGGAAATATTCAGCTTAATTTGCAGCAAGAGAGAGTTCAGCTTGATACCAGGAAAAGGCTTAATTACAAGAATCAAATAAGCATTGCAATAGGTTAATTCAGGAGATCACAAGATCTTTAACACTGGAGAATTTTCAGTAACAAGTTGGACACATGGCCGTCAGGTAGAGCTTTGTCAGGGAAACATCTATCTGAAAGGTCTTCTCTAACCCCCTGTTTTTAAGGTACACCTTATTTTACCCGAAGTCCAACCATGGCAAATCAAATGTCTTTGCACAGCGTACTCTGAATTTCATAACAGTATACGGAATATGTCAACAAAAATGAACTTTTTAACAGCTAATCAGGAGCACCCATCATCATAAGCCTAATCTGTATTGCTCCAACAACAAACCCAATCTTTCATTTGCTTTGGTGGATGTAAACTCAGGTTCAAGTTTATTATGATGATGATTATTTTAAATAATGACAAACACCTGAAATTTTCCAAGACCAAATTTCCCTGTGGACAGGAAGTTGTCTACTTGGTTATCCGTTGACTTTCCTGGCTTAAAACAGCTCAGACTGCAGTTCCTAGACTAAGGAGGATATGCAGGCTGTCAGCATCACTGAGAAGTTGCAGCTGACATCTCAACCCAAATACAGTCTCTCGTTTTTAATCCAGACTTCCTAGCAGGACTGCATGAAACACATCCATCACCAAACTAAAAAACAATTTCAAAATTTCAGTGGACTGCCTAACAGTAGGCATTTAAGAGTAACTCCTAAACTTTTTACAGTCTTTAGTCTACCAACAAAACCTTACCAATGCTGAGGCTTTTAAAAAAAATAATAAATGGACAAATACATTAAACATCCCATATTGCTGCATAAGCAACATAAATATGTGATTCAGTGACTATCATCAATGACTAGCTACCTAAGTTTTACAGAAAAGTAATTATTGTCCCATTCATGTGTTTGTGTATGATTAAAAAGCTTAAACAATTGTACTTGTGCCTTCATTAAAAATAAACAAATAAATCAACACTATGTACATCTCATGACTCTTAAATACATGTATCAGCACAGTAAATTAAAGAAGAGGTATACTTGCCCAAAATCAAAGAAGACAATAAACAGTGGTTTAAATAATTATCTCTTAATTGACTACAAGAATGTTAGTTCATAGGAGGAAGTGTATGTTTACAAAACCAAAGACTTCCACAACAAGAAAGTGGCTGGCAACATTTCCACAAGACTCTTCCTTTTATAGTCAACTGTAAGATGCCAGTGTGCACTCCAGAGGAGAGAGGGGATGTTCCCTCCTGACCCTGCAGCTTTCTCTACCAGTGCATTAACTGACACTGAATCCATAGTAAATCCAAACTCTTTTTTTTTTTTTTCCAACTTGCTAATCATGCAAACTTGGATTAATTTATTTGCAGCCTTGAATTCTGAGGGACAGATAGACATGAGCTTCACATTTAGAGTCAAGGTGCAGTAGCTGTATTGTGACAGTTTCTTATACCTTATACAGAAGAAAGTCTGCTTTGTCAGCAGAGATTGCTTGTTCTCTGGAATCATACTGGTTCAGAGTAAAATCCAGCCTTTGGGGCAAAAAACACCTGGGCACCTCAAAGAAAAAAGGTCTCAGGGTGGACCAGCAGCAGTGCTTCCAAGCTTGCCTATTAATAAGATTGTCTGACAACTTCTATTACAAGACCCTGCTTTCAACTGCTTGTGACTTTGCCAAATGTTAGCTGCTGTGCAGAAATTTTCCATGCTGGGAGTCATGTCAGACTGAACTTTTTGGAAAATTTAGCCCAAACATGTCACTTCTGTGAATGAAGGGGAAATATATTTATTTTGCCTCGCTCAATACATTCTGATGACATCTTCTTAAAAACAAACAAAAAGCCCACAAACACCAGATAACCAAGTCTGAGCATCCACATGCTTTGAGTGAAGAATTGGAAGTCTGCAGAGCAATGTAAACTTTAAGATAATGGGATCCATCTGCTACCCAGGTGAAAATCTGCCAAATTAGTCAATTTTCCAAGCCTCTTCTTTTTAAAGTGGAGTTGAGGAGAAGAATGTTGTATCTGCTTGGTACATGTTTGCTTGCTCTCCCTAGTTGGAATGCCTCAATCCTTCAATGCTTCAGAAATTCTTTATTCCCAAAACTGCAGTTGCCCTTGATTTGGGGCCCTGAAAATCTAGAATGCGAATATGTTCCCAGTGTCTCCCGTGCAAGGATCAAGCATCGTGGATTTAGGAGTGGCACTGTCAAACTGCAGAAGAGGAGCGGAGTCTGCTAAAAGAGAAGTTATTGGGATTTCAGACTAGCAGAAGAGGTTGGAAGGAACCTAGAACGGGTAACTGTGAAGGACAGACTGGCTAGGCTTGATGTCTGCCACCTCAGAACTGGGTCACAGAAAAAGACGAACTAGTTCTGGAAAGAGACTGAGACTAAGGAAAAAGTCAGCAGAAATTAATCTGACAAACTATAGCCCTGAGACAGAAGAGTATCTTGATAAGCATTGAACATCATCTCAGAGAGGGCCTGTGAGAATGAATTAATTTGTGGCATCCCCCAAATACTGTAATGGTAGAAGAGTTTACAGGAGTGCAAACAGAATACATTTCAGTCACACTGTCATGGCTGCACTTGAGATCAAGATGGGAGAGAAATAATACTGAAACAGTTAAACTGGGAAAGGAGTAGAGGAAGATGTGACAACGGAGAAATCATGTAGAAGTGTCTATGCTCATTGCCATCTACCTTAGCAGATGCCCAGATTGCTGCAACTTGGCACTCCTCTACAGCTAATGCAAAGTATCTTCTCCACACCCCCAAGTGCTGATCTACAAGGAGGTAACATGCCACCTCTAACATAAATTTAGATGTTCAAGTGTGCATAGGGTGCACAGTAGATCCAGAACCTTTCTGATGTCTCATGTCAAGCTGATGTAAGATAATCTAGCATGTCTTATAAGCTTACTTTAAACACAAACATAGGCACACCATCAACAAGGAAACACTGAGCAAGCCACACACAAGAACTGGTAAGATGCAGAAGCTTAGCAATCTTCTAAACTAAGGATAACTGTGCGACTAATTCCCTCTGTACCACCATCCCTCATGAATATGTTTTATGATGCAACCTCCAATTAAATGACAATGCACTGTTTTTCCCAGCAGGATTCCTTCCTCATGCTAAGCACAAAACTGACTTCCTCTGGGAACGCACAAGTGTAAGGGATACCTGTTTCTAGGATTCTTGACTCCTCTCTTGCAAAGCTGTAGTGAATGAGCTCATGAACTGCAAAAGTCATTAAAGCAATTGAGCATCCCTTAAAAACAAAACAGAACATAAAAAACACTCCCTCTTTTAATTTCACAGGACTTCACTGTGAATTTTAAGTAAGTAGTTTAAATCAAGCATTCATCTCACTTTTTTGTTTTGTTTTGTTTTTCAGATGCTGGACTTGGCACCCACACCATTAATATATAATATACTGGTGTCATGTGCTTAATACATAAAGTGTATCACAAAATTCAAAGCACTTAGCAGAGAGCATGGAAACAAGTGTTAGGTGTCCTAAACTAGATAAATACACACACCCCCCCAAATCCGAAATGTCAGATAAACAACAAACAGTTGATAATTAGAGAATAGATTTTTTTTCTAAAAGGCTGTGGGAGTCAGTTTCCAGGTGACTATGCTACTAAAAATCTCATCTCAGTTAGGTGTTATGCACATCAGTTTATCGGTACTCAAGAAATCCACATACACGGTGGTGGTGAGCACTGTAAGAAGCCTCAGAACTACAATTCAGCCATCAAAGCACTGTTTAAATGGTCCGTAGCATGGTGTCCCAGCCTTCCAGCCAGGAAGGTCATGCAACACCTTTCCTCACCATGTAACTAGGATTTACCACGTATGTTCATCACCTTTTGCCTGTGAAATCTGTGCAAACAGTGGTGTGTAAAGTCAGGGAAGATCTTGTCCTAAGTAAGCCCTGGCTCGTGCCAATGATCCCCCACAAAAGACGATACCTGAGGAACAGACTGCCAGAATCAGCGTGATTTAGAGACCTCATAAGAAGCTTCCTATTCAAATGGCAGCCGAGAGTGGATCCACCAGCAGGTCTGCAGGCCACGGGCTGGTTATCCCAATAAATAAAACAGGTGCCCTTACAGAGATCAACCAGGAAAACATAAAGAACAGTTTTTACGTATTTTAAGCAAGCGCTGGTTCTGTGCTCACAACATTAACAATTATAAGTGACCCAACACTTTGCTTCTGCTTTAGAAGAAGTGAGAAAGCATCATTAACCTCAATTTACAAATATGAAAATGAGTTAGGAAGAGCTTATCACTGCCCTGAGTATTCACAGCAGCATACTGGCATTCTTCTGGTAGAGATGTGCTGCCTCTCAGGGAGGTGTTTCTCATGCTTGTGTTCATTTGACTTTTCAGATGAGAATAATTTTACTTATTTCTGTTCATGAAAGTTAAGTTCTTCATGCAAAAACGATTAAAGAAAGACTTCAAGGATGTTAAATTGTTAACTGACATGTGAGTTATGACAGCCTATATAAACTTCTAAAGCAATCTTTGGGAATTGTTAAAACACATTTCCAACATTTAACAAAAATAGCTTTCAGACCAGTGATATTTGCTAAAATACATGCAAATCTACTGCATTAATATTATGAAACAAAGAACCCAAACCCAAGAGTTCTTTGATACCCTAGACACAAAAAACTTGAGATTCCCATTCCATAGAATAAATCCAATAGTCTGCCTTGCAAACCCTAACTGCCAGCTAATCGATAGTGTGGGACAACCGGTCAGTCACATCAGGTCAGATCCCAGGATCTGACAATTTCATTTCCCCTTCTCCCTTCACTTATTTTCTTACAGAGATTTCCACAGCTCTGTAAAGCAAGTGCATGTGATGCTTTGTGAATTCTAAACCATTTAATGAAACATTACACAAGCATTCAGAATGACAAGTTAAGTAACCTTAACTTAAAGCAGGCCTTGAGCTACAGCACACCAAAAATATATTTGGCTTTTACGACAGCTTGATTTATCATTTGAAAAATAAGATTTTAAAAATGGGTGCATTGCTAGGTCAGGAGTTAACTTTCAATGATACTAAAGTGTATTGCTCTAACACTCTTTTGCATTTGCCTTCTTCCATCCTCTCGTGAGTTCACATTTTACTAAAGAAGCACTGAACCCTGAGACCTAAAAATGAGTTCTCTGAAGTGGGGACTAATTTGCAGCTGCATGAACATACCTGTCCTGCTTTTCCTACACTTCACCTCTCCACAGAAATTTCTTGTGTTTCAAACAATAAAGGCAAACATGGCATGGTATATGAAAACAGCCCTGGTGTTCAAAAATGGTTGGCAGAAAGACATCTAGGAACATAAAACATAAGCCTGATTTTCCATGGGTTTTGGTAAAAGAGAAGATACATTAGAAATAAAAGAAAAAACCTACTTTTTGCAGGAAATCTGTTAAAAATCAGTGGTGTGTTTGGATGGTTTGCTATAACTGCAGAAGATGGGTCAGTACAACCACTGGCTAACCCTTGCACTGAGCCTTCAAGGTGCTCTAAGGAGAAGCAAGGTGTAACAGGTGGCTTAAATATATTATTTATTAGGTAACATTCTAATATACTTGGCCATCAGCTCTCAGTGTACTGCTGTCAAGGTTCATTGTACCCTGTAAAACAACAACCAATCCGCTCTAAGAACTTTTTTTTTGTTAGAAACTGACTACGTAAAAATACAAGTGGATTAAAAATTAAAAGATCTGCTATTTTTTAATCTAGAGCTATTTTCTTTAAACACATTTTAAGAGAAAAGAATGCTTCCAAGAATGCATTCCAGTCACATTAATAAAAACACTAAAGTAGAACAGATTTCCCGCATCCAGGATAAGTAATTGAGGATCACAAGTTCAGGAGTTCATGACTTAAATCCTCTTTTGGATGCAAAGACCAACATTTCATCATGTTTCCCTCTTAACTCCTTACTATTCCCTTATGGAATTCACAGTCTAAGCAAGAAAGAACTTTGGCTCTGATGAAAATAAATCTGTCCCATTAGAAAATACACATTAACCCTAACTATTAACTTGGAGGACTATTGGCAATTTCTCACTTGCAAAATACGACCACAAAGTTTGAAATTATTCATTCTTTAGATAAATTATTATTTAAGCGACACTCTAAGACTAAGAAGATGGACCCGTCACAGCAGAAATGTACACCAAAGGTAATTTTCTTTCCTATTGAAAAGGCATACTAGCCATGACCGACAGCACACATTTAAAAACTGACAAAAGTACAGCACTTGACATACTACGTATTTATACAGGGCCCTGCAAACACACAGTATTTCCCAAAAAAGCAAAACCCTGCTTTCATAAAATTAATTTTCATTCTGTTTCCATGAGAGATTTTCAGACACTTTTTCAAAATGTGGTAAAAGATTAGTACGCAAGAAGCATCCCTTGTAAACAGAAAATTTACCACCCTGCTGCTAACTGGACATGGCTCCTAGAATTATTTTCAAACCTTGAATTCAGTAACAGTGACAATCGTGTCTTTCTCATGTAGTTCATTGAAGGATACTACCCCAATTTCACATATTCTGCAAATGCACAGCCATTCATTAAGTTACAATACTAATTTGTGGCAGAACTGAAATATTCACTAGTGGGCAGAAAGTCTTTATTTCAGTAAAACATTAAAGCTTAATTACAGACCGGTATTCCCAAACCGTGGTATATGTTGTGTAGGGGAACGCAAGCTAGTTTTCTGGCTGGTACATGGCTTAGCACAAGCAACAGCCGGTTTCCAGCCACTGCCTTTCTTAGGGGCAGTTTTGGCTTCCAGTCCTCCTTACAATGAGGTGCCTCACAAAAAACCTTCAGGAAATCCTCAAACAGATGACTTACTGCCGGCTTTTGGGGGTTTCTGTGTGTGTGCGCTTCTTTTTGGGGGTGTTTTGTTTGTTTAGGTTTTTTTTTTTTCTCCACCAGGCACTTACATACAGTCAAGAGTTATTTATTACCAAAGCATGGGAATAACTTTGCTGCCAACAGCCCATCTTGAACTCTCTCAGGAAACTTGGTGTAGAAGGTACAACAGTTAAGAAAGCCATCTAAGGCACTAGTTTCATGAGGGGCTTCTCATCAGTCCTCATTCCCTGCAGTTTGATGGGTGGCCTCAGGTCTCCCATGACCTTTTATAAATCCTCTTAATACCTACCCATGCCTACTATTCCCACCAAGGCTGTTGCAATCCTTAAGCCTTCAGTTTTGCATCACTGGTGCTGGGTGCTCCGAAAAAGAAAATTATTTCAGGGCCTTCTTGCAATATTTAAGTTATTCTTATAATAGACCTACTTCTCCTTCAGGTGCAAGACTGCCTTTAAGCACACTAAGAGTCACCACGCCAGTTCTTTTGCAGCAGCGAATGCCAGAAGCTCCTAGAGATGCAAATCAAACCTGGTTCTGGAAATCCCTTTTTATATACCTGAGGTGGGCTGTATTAGTGGAGAAAAGGAGGTAAGATGGTACAGGCGTGTATTTAAAAGAAGGGGGTGTACAAAAGAAAAACCTCACAACACCCTGCAGCTGTGATAAGACACTGCTAAGATTTCAGGAAAGTGCATTTAACTGTCATTAAGTCTGTAAGGGAAACTGATCTACAGTCTGAATTCCCACAGTGCTGGTTAAGACGCTACCCCTGTTACTAAAAACATACCCTGCTCAGCTGTGTATGACAGGAGGAAGAAGTTGGGTAACACCATCTGCATTCACTGGCATGGATTTTAATGAAAAAAAGCATTATAAACTGCGTCTTTTTGCACGTTCACGAACAGACTGCAACACATACTATTCTCCCAAAGGTCCTGAGTAGGCAGGATTTCATCCGACTAGTTGATTAAAGAGATTAGTTCACTTAGTCACGCCATTAGAATGAGTGTCACATTTCTAGCCAGCACAAAAGGCCCAGGCTGTAGCAGAAAAAGAGCTCGCTTTACCAACACCAGGGAAGATGTTTTCTATCAACTATAGTGAATTCAAGGGCTGCCAACCAGAATTTTTAAAGAAATCATTTTTAGGCAGAAGAGACTTTTCCGGATGCGGTTCACCTCCTTCTCATTATGCGAAGAAATAGGAACAAAGCACATACTTAGCAAAACCCTGGGAAAAAGGCAAGACTGACTTTTTTCTGGTTTTAATATTACCTATGCTGCTCTCAGCTCACTGTCTCCTCTACCATCATTTCATTTACTGTGAACGCTGAGTCCTTCAGGACCAAAAAAAGAACCACCCAGTCAACCAGCCAGAGAAACCCTGCCATCTCCTACAACCCCAGGTGCTCCTTAGACACCCTCCTCGTCCCCACCTCCCCTCGTCCCAGCCATCCATGCTAAAACTGGTCTCAGGGATTTTGTTAACTGCTACAGCCCCACGACGAGAAATCAGTAAGTGGGAAATATTTCGCTGCTGCTACCCCGATGAAGCTGAAGACAGCTATAACAAATAATTGTAAAGGGGATTTTATGTTTTAAATTGTATAATATCTACCTTATGAAGGCGTTTTTACTGAAGATTGACAAGTGTGGGAAGTGTGAATTGTGCAAGTGTTCACAAATTATAAGGATCCAAAAAAAGTTGAAATGCATGTGTTATAATATTGGGGAGAGGGGAAAAGAGTGGAGGTGTCAAAAAAAAAAAAAAAAAAGGGGGGCATTTTTTTGAAAAATTTACCTAGAAAAATTAAAATGGTACCACTTCTTCATCGAGTTTCACATTTTGCCAAACCCCACCTCCAGTGCTTTTCATGTATTTATTTGAATGTACATTCTAAAGACAGCAACTCTTTAAAAATACCTTTTTGTAACAAGCACTAATAGCAACTTCATGATTACATAATAAAAATACAGCACTCTTGTAACACGTACAGTTTATCTAACAAATTTATCTGATGTTTATAGCCACATAATCAAATTAAAAATTAATTCACCTACCTCACGCTTTCTTTAGAAAGTGCAAAATCCTAGGAAATGCTAAACAAACAGCTATTATTAAAATATATGACTCAACATGAATGAGAAAGACAACCAGACTGACTGCTGTAGTACTGTCATAACTGAAAAAACACCAAAACACAACATTTTTAGGAACAGTGTATATAATCCCCTAAAAGGTAAAGCTTCTGTAAATTTAGATGGATTACTGAAATCATCCTGTGTAGCTGATTCTACTGATCTAGCTTATAGCCTCTTAGGCTCTAATGCTGTAATCTGTTCACGAGACCACCAAAATGGCTTACTAAATACAAATATTCAAACACAGGTGAAGGAGTGCCGAGGAAGCCGCAGAGCTCAGTAAACCCCTGCTCTGCCTCCAGCATAGCGCAACGTGGATTTGCTAAAGGCACTGTTCTGAAAAAAAAAAAAAAGAAAAAAAAAAAGAAGAAAGAAAGAAAAAGAAAGCACGGACTGGAGTTGAGAAGCTCCTCTGCAGGAAAAACAAAGAAAAAGAAAATAGGGTGATGTGTGTTAATTGTAAAAAAGCCTCAACAGGCTGACATGGAAGAAGAGGGCTGTGAAGGCAAGTTGTTGTGACCTCTCCAATCCAGAAAGAGAGACAAGCAGATGTGTAGGTATGTTCATGGTTTTAAAAAGACGTTCTCCGAGGTTTTTTTTCTTTTTAACAGACAATGCTATGCCTTAGAAAAAATCTTCAGTCAGAGGTTAGTAATCTCCTTTCTTCTATAAGGAACAAAGTCTCAAAAATCTGGATGCAAGACAGACATGTTTAAAGAATCACGGTTTATAGATCCAGCATTTAAACTCAGGGAGAAGTGACCAATCCCTCCTGGAACCAAATGGATGACTGGAGCTCATGAGGGAATGATTAACGAAAAGGAAGGGGAAAGGACATGAGCTCAGTGACTGTGACACAGATAACCTGAAACAGATTTCTTAATACTACTCTGTATTTTTTTGTCCTTTATAAATGATGCAGATAGATGGCCTTTTATGGATTTGGTTACATTTTTAAACAGAAATTCATTTACTATATCCAATAAGCTTACACATATACATCTTTTACGCATGTACAAACAGAATTTATCAGGATCATTGACCAAAAAAAAAGACTCCAACTCTGAAGCGAAACCACTCCCAGCTAATAAAAATATTTTCATTTCTTGCGCTAAGGTCCTGACTTATGCTTCAAAGAATCTTAAAGACATAAAAGACTGTGTGCTTATAAGAAGATTTCAAAATAGACCCAAAGCCTTTGTTTTACTTACTCATAAACTCATCTTCTCCAAAGGAATAGCCTAAGTGATACAAACAAATCTTTAGGTAGACAATAAATGCTGTCAAGTGGCTATATATAAGCATTTTCTACTTAATTAAGGACACACTGCATGAGGATCTAGTTTTGATCTTTATTCCACAAAACTCTGAATAGCTGAGCAGCAGAAGGAAGTTCAACAGATTCCCTCCCAGTGCAACACAGTATAGGAAAAGGATAACAGGATCAAATACTTATTTTTGGACACAGCTAGACTCCACAAAGTGCCCATATTTGGTTTATGGTATAGTAACAACGCAGGGAATCACTGGATTTGCCCTTAACTCTTTGGTAACATACTCTGTGTAAGTGATGGAAGACATAATATCATATGCCAATTAATATGGATTTGCTTACTAAGTCTGGAATGTAAATCTTGCCAGTCTCAGTTGCCAACATTTTGTACAGAAATCTTTTTGACTCCACCCATAGGCAATATTAGTCTTTGAATGTTGCCAATACCACTGAAACATTGTGGTTTGAAAACCACAAAGTTTTAAATGCAAAATATGTAACAGATGAAGCAACCAGACTGTTTCTTCAGCAATTACTCTTTGTATAGTATACACCTACTGAACTTGGGAATTATTTCTTATGAGATCTGTGAATTAGTGTCATCCAACAACTACTGGTTACATATGTTGCACAGCCTTAAAAAGAAAAGCAAAGGGCAATAAAGTCACATTTTGATGTAAGCTAGTCAACAGAATGGTGTCATTTCATACAAAAGACTGAAGTGCTATTGACCATCAATTCTCTGCTGAAACGGTACAATTTCCAAAGACTATATAAACACAATTACTTATATGCAATGGCAGCAATTACATCTTATTTTCTGCACCTTTCAGTTTTGTATGCAACACCAATCATGCATTAAAACCCCCACTATTTGATAGATGCATAGGGCTAATGAATCCACAATATTCACAAATGTTCTTCACAAGAAGTAACACATTACGATGTATGTACCAAGGTGCTTCACAGAGAAGTCAATTTTCCCAAAATTCAAGAACTAACTGCTTTTCTGAATTCCTACGTCTTGTGTATTTTCCCTCTGAATTTTCAGTCTAGGACACTGCATGTCAGACAGTCCTTGCACAGGGCATTTTCTATTACCAGATCTGTTCTTGAATGCAAATTTAGGTTGCCCTGCAGGTAGGACAACCCTACCTTTTCAAAACTGTCAACAAAACAAACAACATACATAAAG
>NW_009260770.1:2554652-2562125 GCF_000687185.1 Egretta garzetta
GGGATATCAAACAATTCCCCCTTTCCTGATTATGCAGAAAAAAACCCAACCATACTCCTGCGTTCCTGATTATGCAGAAAAAAACCAGCCATGCTATTGCACTCCTTAAAAGGTGGCTCAGCTTTTGCAAATACATTGGGTTGTAGAATGAAAGTGATGCTCTGACCATAAAACACACAAAACCTTATGTACACAACAGTTTGCCCACTTCCAACTATACTGATTGGTCTAATGCAAGTTCTCTTCCCACAAGCTTGCTTTACTCTGTGTAATTAACAGGATGAACAAAGGAAAAGAATACCCATCTCAGTTACAAAGAAGGAAAGACGACTTTATTTGTACTCCGTTCCATACCACACTGCATCAAATAGTGCTTTTTCAGCAGTGAAGGTCAGCAGACTGTACTATATTTGTATTTACATGAAAGGGCAATCCTATCATTAACACTTACAATACAAGTAGTGATTTGGGGAATGGAAGTTCATAAATCTACCACATTTAACAACATAAAACAAGGCTTATTGAGCTTCAAAACTTCCTTGGACGAGACGGTGGCAAGAAGCAAAATAAGTATTATGAAAAGGAAAGGAGATCTGCCAATTGTTGAATAACACTGTAGTTTTAAGATCTAGCACTGTGATTTTCTGGAGAATTGCTGGTTTACATCTTAAACTTGCATGACTGCAGTGAAGAGCTGCACACATCAGCCTGTCCTCTTCAGGATGCATCAGCTTGAGCTCATATATAAGTTACCTCCTATTATTAGAAAGAACATTTGTTTTCATTGAGTTGGGCTTGATGCATGCCGCTTGTAAGACCAGTATGAATATGGAGAACATATAGTCCTTTTTCCTGGCTGTATTTTAATGCTCTTTATAGAATGAGAAGTGAAAAAAACTGCTCTTGAGTCTCATAACAATTTATCTTGGTCGTACAACTAGTTCTGCAGAGTTTTCTATCCTGAGCTCTCAAAATTTATTTGAAAAAAAGACTTTAAACAAATAATAAAGACCCAAAGGCAAATGAGCAGGTATCTACAAGCACAATGGTTTATCCTTTACATTTTTTATTACTTTTTAAATGCATTTTGTCATAAGCAGCTCAGGAAGGTATAGCCATTAAGTTGGTGTTTTAGCCCACTCCTGAGATACAGGCAGTAGCCTCATATAAATATCTCTTACTCATTTTCCACCTCGAGTTTTCTAACTGAAATACATTGCAATGACAGACTGTATTTTCATCCCTACCTGAAAGAGGGACACCTGAACCAGTTTTAAACAGATTAAGCTCAGATACCAGAAGCACTCCTGCTACAACTATGCATAGACTATATTTACCTGATTTCCATAGAACTGCTGTTTGCTTTCCTATCTTATTTCCTTCTTCTTGGTATTTTATGAACTTCAACAATATTGGCTTAAGTTTTAATAGTTTGATACATGATGAGATCTTCACAGCATGCCAATGAAACACAGAAGACAGATAGAACTAACAACTTTGGACAGAGGAAAGAGGTCACAAGAAACTGATGTGTGATGACATGAAGTAAACCCCAGGGTAGTGAACACTAGTACCCTGAAATAACTTTTCATTCATGTATGAACAAAAAGGACTAAGAAATTTGACTACCTACGATCAAGCCAAGTGATGCTACTTCAGAAAAGGCTGTTTTGGACACGTAAAAGTAGTTCTATCTTCCTTCTTTTATTAGGACAGTATTAACTCCACGGCCAACTTTTTAATGTAATAGTGATTTCTCTTTTCAGTTATTGGCTTATCAGTACCACATTACTAGCATTCGATATTTCTTTCTTAGCCTTGTGTTGACAAGTTTCACTGGATTCCAGGCCCAACACTATAAACTTGACAACAGTCATGCCACTATTGATCATGCAGACTGATCCCATCTATCCACTTCCAACTGGCATCCATCAGACAGACCCTGACTTTGTATGCAAACTTGTCTCTAGGAAACACCACGGGCAGTGCTGTGTCTAGAACAATGAAGTCCTAGTACCTGTGCTGTGGTTAACCAAAAAAACCCACAAACCAACAACTAAAATAGCTTTTGAACAACATTTTTGACAAACGAAACTCTAACCTTGCCACGTAAGTTTTCTCAACAGTTGAGCGTCTTTGCTGATGCTACCTTTACCGGCTGGTGTGGGAGTGGTGAGGAGAAGATGAAAACTTTTTCCCAACTAAATGGCTTTCAGCAGTTCATACAAACAGAACTGAAGTCTTGGGAGTGGACATTTTGCAGCTCAAGTTGACCTTCTGTTTTTGAGCTGCCCCACTGGAAACAAAAGCTAAAAATATAAATATGAGCATGTTCTTTTTAACTGTAATTAAAATACAGGTCATCTGCACTAGATTAGCTTCCTTTCTATTAGTATTTGCTGCCACCATGAGGATTAAAGATATAATGCAATGAATATATGAATTCATCAAGAACAACCCATGGTGAAGAATAACACTCAATTGCAAACCTTTCTCTGGTCAGTCCCACTTCTGGGTTTGTTACCCCATTCGAGGCTATGGTTCCTAGTCCCCTCTGAAAGCCTTGAAAGGATGAAAGTAAGGAGAAGTCAGTGACAAGTCAAGCAGGAAAACTCTCCAAGCCAGCTAAAACATCTTAAGCTGAGAGTCTACCGCTGAGATTCTACACAGGTCTCGTTCCTCCTGTCATATTTACACACTATTTATGCATCCAAGTTTTATTGAAAGAGAAGGCCCCTTTTTAATCATCTTAGTGGTCCATGTAAGTCACACAACCATGCAAATTTTGGGTCCAGTAGCACCATTTCATTAACACCGTACCATTAAAATACCATACGTGCCGTTTTGATAAACAAATCTATTTACAAATTTACCAAAAAAAAAAAGTCTGAATTAGTCAGTTTTCTCAAAATATAACAGCACAATCACGTTTTACTTCTTTAAAATGAGAATAATAATGCACTGCTAATTTTATGGATTAACAGGATGGACAGACTTTTCTTGAATTATTCAGCTATAGTTTTTCCTACCCTGGAAAAGAATAACCTTAAACAGTTTTTGGTAGAATCAGAAAATCATAAATGGTTTGTGTTAGAAGGGACCTTTAAAGGTCATCTAGTCCAACCCCGCCCTGCAGTGACCAGGGACATCTTCAACTAGATCAGGTTGCTCAAAGCCCTGTCCAGCCTGACCTTGAATGTTTCTGGGATGGACCATCTACAGCCTCTCTAGGCAACCTGTGCCAGTGTTTCACCAACCTCATTGTACAAAAAAAAAAAAAAAAAAAAATGTCCTATCACAACAGGCCCTACTAAAAAGTCTGACCCCATCTTTCTTATAAGCCCACTTTAAGTATGGAAAGGCCACAGAAAGGTCTCCCCAGAGCCTTCTCTTCTCTAGGCTGAACAATGCCAAATCTCTCAGCCTTTCTTAACAGGAGAGGTGTTCCATCCCTCTGATCATTTTTGTGGCCCTCCTCTGGACCTGCTCCAACACATCCATGTTTTCTTTACGCTAGGGATCCCTGAGCTGGACACAGTACTCCAAATAGGGTCTCACCAGAGTAGAGTAGAGGGGCAGAATGCCAAATCTCTCAGCCTTTCTTAACAGGAGAGGTGTTCCATCCCTCTGATCATTTTTGTGGCCCTCCTCTGGACCTGCTCCAACACATCCATGTTTTCTTTACGCTAGGGATCCCTGAGCTGGACACAGTACTCCAAATAGGGTCTCACCAGAGTAGAGTAGAGGGGCAGAATCACCCCATCTTTCTTATAAGCCCACTTTAAGTATGGAAAGGCCACAGAAAGGTCTCCCCAGAGCCTTCTCTTCTCTAGGCTGAACAATGCCAAATCTCTCAGCCTTTCTTAACAGGAGAGGTGTTCCATCCCTCTGATCATTTTTGTGGCCCTCCTCTGGACCTGCTCCAACACATCCATGTTTTCTTTACGCTAGGGATCCCTGAGCTGGACACAGTACTCCAAATAGGGTCTCACCAGAGTAGAGTAGAGGGGCAGAATCACCTCCCTTTACCTGCCAGCCATGCTTCTTTTGATGCAGCCCAGGATATAGTTGGCTTCTACCTGTGAGCACACATTGCTGGCTCATGTCCAGGTTTTCATCCATCAGTACCCCCAAGTCCTTCTCGGCAGGACTGCTCTCAAGACCTTCATCCTCCAGCCAGTATTAGTACTGGAGGTTTCTCCGACCCAGGTGCAGGACCTTGCACTTGGCCTTATTGAACCTCATGAGGTTCACATGGGCCCATTTCTCAAGCTTGTCCAGGTCCCTTTGGATGGCATCCTATTCCTCAGGCATGTCAACTGCAATACTCATCTTGGTGTCATCTGCAAACTTAATGAGGGTGCACTCGATCCCACTGTCCATGTCACTGATGAAGATATTAAACAGTACTGGTCCCAGTATGGACATCTGCGGGGACACCACTTGTCACCAACTCCCATCCAGACATTGAGCTGTTGACCACTACTCTCTGAATGCAACCATCCAATCAATTCCTTATCCTACAACAGGCTACCCATCAAGTCCATCTCTCTCCAATTTAGAGAGGAGGACATTGTGGCGGACTGTGTCAAAGGCCTTACAGAAGTCCAGATAGATGACATCCGTAGCTCTTCCTTTGTCCACTGATGCAGTCGCTCCATCACAGAAAGCCACTAGGTTGGTCAAGCAAGACTTGCCCTTAATGAAGCCATGCTGGCTGGGTCGAATCGCCTCCCTGTCCTCCATGTGCCTTAGCACAGCTTTTAGGAGGATCTGTTCCATGATCCTCCCAGGCACAGAGGTGAGGCTGACAGGTCAGTAGTTCCCAGGGTCCTCCTTTCTACCCTTTCAAAAAAATGGGTGCAATGTTTCCCTTTTTCCAGTCACCGGGGACTTCACCTGACTGCCATGACTTTTCAAATATCATGGCGACTACACCAGCCAATTCCCTCAGGACTCTGAGTCAGGTCCCATAGACTTATGTGAGTTCAGGTTCCTCAAGTGATCACAAACCTGATCTTCTCTTATAGCAGGAGGGACTTTGCTCCTCCAGTCCCCATCTTGTGGTCCATCCACTAAAGATGTGTCGGAAGAGAGGTTGCCAGTGAAGGCTGAGGCAAAAAAGTTGTTGAGTACCTCAGCCTTCTCCTTGTCCCTTGTTACCAGTTTGCCAGTCTCGCTCATCAGGGAGGTTATGTTTTCTTTGACCTTCCTTTTCTGGCTGACATACCTGTAGAAGCCTTTCTTACTATTCTTTGTATCCCTTGCCAAGTTCAGCTCCAGCTGCACCTTGGCCTTCCTGACCCCATCCCTATGCAACTCGGCAGCATCCCTATATTCTTCCCAGGATACCTGTCCCTGCTTCCACTGCCTGTGCAGTTCCTTCTTGTCCTTTATTTTAACCAGCAGGTCTCGACTCAGCCATGTTGGTGTCTTGCCTTCCTTTCCTGACTTCTTACACCTGGGGATCGAGAGCTCTTGTGCTCTGTGGAAAGCATCCTTAAAGAAGGCTAAGCCTGCATAAGAACATTATTCACAGTGATGGTAACGCTGACATACACAAAACTGTAATAGTCAAGGATGAGAAACCAAAAACTTGCAATGACAATACTCATTCAGTTACAGAAATCCTAAGGCAGATTGCTCCATTTCAAACATCTTCAGGGAAACATCACATCCCTTGAATATTTATATTTGAACCTACATAATCCAAGTAGCAGGTATAATATGCTATACCTTCTGCATCAGAAAATGGAAGGGTTTCTCAGCTTTACTTTTTCTTTTAAAACTTGACATCACTTGTTTACTTTGAGTCAGTTCTGTCTCAAAATACAAGCTAAAATTGGGTTTAAAGAACTCTCTTTTGGGAGATATGAAGCTATGAACATCCACATCTTACTGAAGACCTGTGAGTTTGATTTACTCATTACTAATGAGTTTCAAATGACTGATGTCTGCAGTTAATATGCACCAGTACTGGCCAAGAGATTTATTGCAAAACAAAGTTTAACAGATGGGAATCTCTCCATCTCTAAAGAACGGAAAATTCCTCCAGTGAATTCCATTTCTTGTGACGGTATAAGGTTCAGATCAAGATATCAGAATGGAAGTTCAGGTTCCAGCCAGCAGAAGGATCTGTTCTCCCTTGATCAACTAATTTTCTAGATGAGTAAAGGTGGTCTTACTTACATGTCTGATTGCATGCAGCAACCCAAAACTTGGGGAAGGCTCAAGGGATGAAGGTGAACAGCTTGTGAAAGAGGAATCAGATGCAACTTGAATTATTACGAATCTTATCTAAGAAGACAAAGTTGGTCAGGCTTACTGCTTTACAAAAAAATAGGGTAAGGCAGTTATAGACCTGAATAATTTTGCAGACTACCACCATTTGAATTTGAGCCACTTCTACTAGAAGGGTTTCACTACTACTTAGTAGTAGTAAGTGCTACTACTAAAGGTTTCTACTAGAAAGTATTTACTAAGTCAATGACAGTCACCAATCTTCCTTCCTTCCCATATGGCTTCAGGAACAGCAGTTGTAGAAAATGTGAAGGGCACAAGAAGTGGTTTTAAAGCTATGACTTTAACCTATCTTTAACCAGAGTAGATTCTCCATAAGAGGGGTTGGTAAAAAATGGACAAGTTGGGAAACTGTGAGACAGGAAGGAAATAATTGAATTGCATAGCTGTTATCTACTACCCAAGCATCTAACAATTTCACAATCAATGTATAAGCTAGGGGAGAGGGTGAGTGGGAAACAGAAGAAAAATAAGTCACAAGCTGTAATGAACTTTGACAAATACCTTCAGAGCTGTTTCCATGTCTACTGTTAACCACTTACTACCGATGAACTACAAAGCCTGAATGCAACCTGTAGCTGTAGAATACATCTCCATTGAGACTATTCAGTGGTCTTCACAGTTACTGCTTTGCTGGCAACAGGTTTATCTGTGACTTGAGTTCTTGACACAAGAGAGCAATCTTCCTCATATAATGTCACAGAATATCTCAAGAAACACTTAAGAGTTAATAATCAGTGTGTGAGGATTGCACAGTGAGAGACCATCAAAGGCAAGGTCCTAGACTTATGCCTTCACATCTCTGAATCTATGAGTATTGCATCTGCCTTTCTGATAGAAAACTACAATGTTTTGTCTGCTGCATCTACTGTAGCATGGTGTGATGCATGAGTGCCAATTTGGTGCATCCGACTCCATCAAAGTGCTCTTTGCGACCACTTGGCCTTCCAAAAGGAACTACTCCCTGGCGTTAGTGGGAAGAATGTCTTGCAGAAGAGTTTTAACTTATATCTGGCAGAAGGTGGCTGAAAATACATGGGCCTGAAAAATAAAAGAACCAGAAACAAAAGCTGACTTCAGGATATTCTCATTCATAGGCAAGATGTGGAGACTGATAAAGAACATCCACTAAGACACGTGAAGGCTGCAACTCGTTATTAAGGAACCATCAGG
>NW_009260770.1:2562143-2586269 GCF_000687185.1 Egretta garzetta
TACAGAAGTTTCACCAGAAGATAATCTTTCATAAGCTGATCTTGAAATTAACCACCATGCCCTCCCTGTGTTAAAAAGTTATCTAAAAATACCCAAGTTGCCTTTAAAATAAAATTAACACAAAAATAAAGTTATCATTTAAAGTTCAAATAAGTTTACTTCCAATTCACAAAATTGCAAAGACAGCATAAACAGTTTTAATTATGCTGTGGGACAAGCCGTGTCAGCTTAGCTATAGAATCCCGCTTCCTTCAGTGCAAAGCAAATGGTTAGTAAAGAACAAATCAAGGTGATACAGCAAATGGCAGTGGTACCTGTAAACTGGTGAAAATGGTGTAAAGCAAGATGCTTGGCAGAGCAAACAGGCTGTTGCAGTTTTCTTTAAGGAAAAAGGAAGCCTTTCTTTGCCACAGAGATGTTTGCTTCACTGCACATTTGAATGTGTAGCAAGTCACACACAAGTGCCTTCATAGCCACTGGCACTGTTCTTTATACCTGAAGTAGCAGGTAACTGGGGACACAGGATAAAGCTCCGAGTTCTACCACAGAAGTCATTTGGCACCTTAGCTACACTGATGCAGGTCTTCCACTCTAGTTGGAGTCAAGTCACAGCTTCTTTTGATTGCACATCTGCTCAGATTGTCATTCAAATTCTGCCTGAATTTATTCCATGTCTGTGGACAAGTCATTGAACTGTCTTCATAGTTCCTCTGGCCTTTTTAGACAAATCAGCAACATCCAGAAGTAACAACAGTGAGAAACCAGCTCTGCAGCTCAGTCATTTCTGAACTACTGACATGGTTTATCCAACACCGACCTCAGCTTAGATAAGATCCCACAGGATTTATTAATTCAGGCACAGTACCACAGATACAAGGCAAACCCTGAGCAACAGAATAGATGTGCGAGCTAAAGTAAGAAGGTAAAATTGCATCATATTTTAGGGGATTTGGATCCCAGTTTGTTCCAATTAAAGAATTCAGGATTTCCAATGTCCATTGTTATCAAGCCCACTAATGACAGTTCAATAACTTATACAGCTTACAGAAAGATTCAAATAGAAAATGTGCATGACTATAAAAAAACTAAGGAAAAATGGCAGACCTAATAATTATGCAGAAGCTCTATACTAAAAATTAAACCTGTTTATGTAGTGGTACATCACCACAGGTGGTAAACCAAAGCAGTAAGTATTATGAAGGCTCTTGACCATACAAGAAAATCCTGGTAACATCCAATTCATTAACTACTTTGTCTGCTTCAGCTTGGGGTAAATAAGGTTACTGACTGCAAGAACAAGCTGGTTTTTTGGTTGCTTTTTTTTTTTTTTTTTTTATTTCCAGGCCCTCTGGTCATGCATTAGCAGCACAGGGCAGGGACAAAGTCTTCCCCTCACAGGAATATGACTGTCCATCTACCTAGGCTCAAAGACCTTTGTTGGGTGCAGTAAGAGACTCCCATTATTCTTTGCTTATCCTCTTGCTCCCAAAGCTCGTCAGATGGAGACTTTTCAGTTATCAAAATCTGCAATAGCAATGCAGTCTGATAACCTTTCAACATGGGGCAGTTTTCACAACACGGCATGCTGCTGCCAAAACACCCTTCACTATATTGCATTTCATGCTTATGTGAAGCAAGGCAAAAGGATATCAACAGTTGCTACAAGTCATCATTCTTCACTGGACTAGAAATAGGAGATCACAGACAGGAAAGCCAGGAAGAGTATTAAAAAAAAAAAAAAAAGCTGTCATTGGGACATAAAAAATGGTACCAGAAGGTTCAGTTTCTTCCCGGCTGAGTTTTTACATCCTGGATGCATGGCCATCAGAGGAGTTCCGTGTACAGCTGCAGCGTTATCGTTAAGTTTCCTATTCTCAAGTGTATTTAATTTGAGAAGCAGTTTTCAGACATTCTAGTAAACATTAACATAGTAATTTGGGGGCCAAAGGTAGCAGCTTTTTCTATCAGCTCTCTAAAATAATTTTAGAGGTAGACCAGGCATAGGCATCTAATTAACACTTAGATGGTGTATACATTTGATCATGTTCTACTTCTACCTAGATTTTCCATCTGCACAACAGGAAACATATCTATGGTTTGTTCCTTAAAAAAATCCACACGAGACACTAAAGACCTCTGTATACAATTCCAGAATTATTCCACATTAAAAAAATTAAGATGACATGAAGTCAACATGTCTTATTCGGTTGCTGTTATTTGTTTTATACTGTATGAACCTATAAGGAACGTGGAAAGGAAGCAGTCAGTCATGTAAGCAAAGACAACATAATGCATGTTGTTATAAAGCATATATACCAAAAGGTTTGAACAAATACCCTTCATGCTGGAAATGCCTAACCTTTGCAGATATACTTGACATAACTACAGTCAGAATCAAACCCTATTGATGGCTGCAGTTGAGTCTTCCTAATGATTTTCGTTATACAACACCATTCAGCTGATTTGATTAGGTTTTAACCTCTCAGCCTTAAGTTTTCCATGATGAATACCAATGGACATTTAAGATCAGAACAGAAAAAGAAGAAAAACAAGCAAATAAGTGTTTTTGTCAATATTTTAAGAAGTCTGCTGTTCTGAAATCTACAGAAATTTTCCTTCAGCATCCTGCTGAGTCAGAGGTTGCATACTGCATTTCATGGGCTCCGTGAAAGAAACTGCATTTTTAGTTTTCAGTCTCAGAATAAAAGCTCCCTTAAAAAACCCAAAAACACAACTTATTTTAAATGAATGAATTATCATCATCACTTAAATACGTACCCAATGATAACCAGGTACAAAGGGACAAAAAACCCACTAAAACAAAAATAACAAACATTTTTCTTGAATGAATTGATATATTCAGAGTATGCAACAGAACACCTTTGTGCGTAAGTCTTCCTCAGTGCTGACCATTTGACTCCACTTGAAGTTGGTGGAAGACAAAACCGCTCAGTGCTTCTGAAGCGCTTCTGATGTCATACCATATTCAAGCTGAAAAATGAGACATTCAAAGATTACATTCATGAAAATAATTTTCTGCCATGTCTCTGGGTCTCAGCTCCCTCTTTCAACTCGAGCAGTAAATTCTGAACTGATGACGCCGCAGAGTTATGTTCACATCTGGGATTCCTGCAGCCACAGCAAGTCTTACTATACTTTCAATGTAAGTATGCATTTTACATACTTGCACATTACACTGACTTAAAAGTTCAGATCTTTACATACTACAGCAGTATCAGTAACACAACTGCTCCTATACATTTTTTGTCCTCCACAGCTTATGCTCACAATCTATTTTTGAAGTTCTTTTTAAAGAAAATGCATGTTTCCTCCACAGGAAGGCTCCCTGTGTGGAGAGTTAATTAAAATGCTAGAAGACCTGGCTCCAGCTAGAGCATTTAGTAGAACACCCACAGAGGAAGGGCTACCCTTTGAAATGCTAAATACATTGTAAACCATGGATGGGGGTCAAGAAAGCTTTTCAAGCCATGATGCTCTGAAAAAAAAAAAAGTATACACCTGAAAAGAAAAAAGAAGAAGAAAAAAAAAAAAAAAAAAAAAAAGACTGCCTGTGATGACAGGATGATAGACTCAGTCAGGTATTTCATAAATTGTGATAACTGATCGTGTGCGTTTAGGTTGAGTTAAAGAATGAGAATACCCTAATGTGTTCACGGAGACTTACTTCTTGACTCAAATACCTATTAACAAATAAGAGGTTTATGAAGGTAAGAACTCTACCTTTATGCTAGTAAAGCGCTAGAATAAGAGTTGATTTCCCACATGTAACATGTACAACAATTCTGACAAGCAGTTTTTGTAACAGATGTTAATTATCTTTCCTAAGTGCTACCAAAAAAAGCCAGCAAAAAGCTGATCTAGAATAAAACTGTTAATTTACTGAGTGCTTGGATTTAAGAGCTTTATATTTTGAGTTGGACTCTTTTATGGTAAAGATGATTTCAAAACTCAAATGATCAGTAATTTCCCAGCCATAAACAAAGAAGTGCAAAAAGTAACAGAAGTCAGCTGATTTGAAAGACAGAGTTCATAAGAGGTCCAAGCAACTGCCTGCAAGATCTAACATAGCACAGAAGACACTTTTGGACCACGGCCAGTAACGAATAAAGGAAGGGAATAAAAACCAACATCATGAGATTATTTTTTTTTCCCCTGCTTTAGTCTGCAATAGCAGTAAATATTTGATTGGCTTAATATTTCATCTTGACAAAGCATTTTCAGCTTCTTTAAAGTATCAATTTAAATAAGAAGCTTGTCTCTTTTTTTAAGGAGAGGGAACTGGACAGTTTGAACCACCCTAAAACCAGACTATTCTCTAGAGATGGAATGGACCAAGCAAAACACTGCTGTTTCCAAAAGATCTCCTCAAGTTAATAAAATTGTTTTGTTTTGCTAGAAATTGTAAGAGCACCATGTTCTTCTAGACCATGCTAGACCAAGACATGGATAACCAGCCTCATTGCTTAATGAAAACATTCACCCAGAAATGTCAGGTTATCTTCTTTACCTTCAAACAGTAACAGCAAGTAATGCTGTGTGTGTCAACACAAGTAATTCTTTAAAAACAGAGATTTTTGCCCTCTTTCTTCACAAAGGTGATCTAAACAGTTCTTAATATTTACAGGATGATTTCTTACAGGAAGGATCCGAGTATGTCCTGCACATCACTACAGATAACAACATGAACAATGTCAATCACCTTTACTGTTGCTCTACAAAATAACTTCAGGGCCTCAGAAAAGAAAGTTTTTCAGGTATGAGAACCCATTATTTAGATTACACACAGTCTGAGAAAACTCACAGCTTCCATTGAGCAAAGGACTGGTATCTGCCACCTATGGTCAATGAATCAGTAATAAGTTATTTGCTTAATTAAAAAAAAAATTATTTGAGGGATATTGATAACACAGTTGATGAAGTTAAAGACATTTGATATTATAAATAAGCAACACATGTATGCCTAATGTTATTCTGCAAACGATCAATACAACACATTTTAAGTGGATCAGGAATCAGCTAATAGATGGATTTCAGGAACTAATCATCAACCATCAACTAGTTGCAGTAGTGCTATTACTGGTCCTGTAAGGACCTTACACTTTTAGTCACTGATTAAAGATACCATTGTGAATAATGCTAGCTTATCAGAAGACTGAAGTGTGGATGAGCAATAATGTTGGAGACCAGCAACTCTCTGATAAGCATGGTACAGTCAAATAATACTCTTCAATGAGCCACTGCAAGGTCACATCTCTAAAACCAACAGAAGCAAAGTACAAAGATTTTTACAGGCCAGTTTCAGAAAGACTTGATGTGTAGTAATTCTGCATTGTCTGATGAACCAAATCAAAAAGTATAAACAATGCTTCCTTCAGAAAATAAATATATCAAAAACACCATTAGAAGTGGGCCTTGCCCACTTCTGACTTGTTGAAAAAACAGTTCAGAGAAGAGGAATATGTGAAGAGCACAGTTAGCTTTTAGGGAATATTTTCCACCCTGTTTTCTTTCAAGGAATTGAGTCACTATGTGAGTGACAGCTACAAACAGGCCAGAGAAAGCACGTGTGTTATGAATTCCAACCAAGTAGGACAGAGCGCGTGTCCTATTCAGAACCAAAATAAGGTCCCAAACAATACCACTCCGTGAACACTTTATATGAAGATTACCTTAACGATATTCTTGTTAAAAATTCAAGCAACTTATTAATTTAGAGCACAGAGACTACTGGGAATTAGAAAGATTTCTTGGGTTACATAGGTAGTCGAATGGAAAAATCTTACCGGTCACTTCTAGACTTTCAGTCTACTTATTCATAAATGCCTTAAATCTGCTCTGTTGTCTGTTTGCTTACCTCATGCTGATGAGGCAGCTACCAATAATAAAGCCTTAATCAGTCCAACTTCAGAGAGAACTGAGTTAGGGGATAAAGGACTGAACTCAAAAGATGATGTATATTTAGTTATTCGGTAATCAGCATCTTCAAATTGATTTTTCTGATGTAGGATTAAGAGACATTAATTCAGCATTTCTTTGCACATCATGTAAACAGGCAATTCAAGTAAGATTCTAATTGCTCTTTTACTAGGGGTATTCAGGATACAAAATACACAGGGGAAAAAAAAATAACCAATGGCAGAAATTCTTACTTTTAAGTAAGTTTATTTGACCTGTACAGAAACACAAAGTGAGGTATTACAGGGAGGCTTCGGATTCACTTTAAATAGGAAGTCAAAGGAGGGGAGGGAAAAAACCCACCACAACAAACCAACCAAAAAAAAAACCAACCCACAAAACCCAGAATAAGAAAACTTGTGCTCCTATGCTCTTTCAGTCATCTTTACCTTAGAGAAATACTGTCATTAAGAAAAGGTTACATTTCAGTGGCAGTCAACATAGTAGGATGTACTTATGTCACACTGTTTAGGCTTGACAAGGTTATATATTTGTTTTGCCCTGCACCCAATCTACATGTGCCATAACATCAGGTGCTGGAGAACCTTGGCAGGCTTTGCCATTGCTCACACAAGCAACACACAAAAACCCCCAAGAAACTGTGGTATTAAGGCAAATGGTTTCCTCCAAAAGCAGAACCAGGTATTGAGATGTACCTGTTCTTAAGCATTGTACAGGGAGGCAGACCAAGTGTGAAACGCGTGCTCATTCTCATTCAGAGCACCAGAATCCCTCTTTCCTTCTCCTGAAACTCCTGGACCAACAGCACTAGCAATGGTACTGGGCATAGCATGAAGCAGCATGAGAGGCATGCTCATCCCCCAAAACCCTTCTGTAACACAGTAAGGCTGTTTGACCTTTTACCGCATTGCTTTAACTTTTCCTGAAATGTTGGAAAGAATTATTCCATCTCTGGCAGATAGACCACATATCTGTGAATCCTTTTTAACTAGACAAGGACTATTGCCAAATGGTCTTTGGAGTGGATTACTCTTCAGGTGATCCTTTCTACACTAAATTAGGACCAACTTCAAGTATCAAGTAACTATTCTCTCTGTTTCAGCTTTTCCATGAAAACAGTTTTCCTTCCACTGCTGGTAGTTTAAAGACATAGTAGTTGACACACACCTGAAGCCAGAGTCCACTGACAGAAGAGAGTTCTGCATATCACAAGCCAGACACCACTATAGGCATTTTTTCCCCTCTCTGCTGAGTCAACATCCTCACCTCTATAGAGTTGAGAGGTAGAAGGCCCTAGGACAGAATATGATGCCTCCTTAAATATTACTGTAGTTTCTCCATTTAAAACAAAACAAAAAACCAAAACAAACACAACACAACATCTGTACTGTTTCAATAAAAAAAAAAAAATCAAGTTGGGAAGACACTATTGAACAAACAAGCTCATGAATCCAGATGCCACATTGAGTAGTATAAGAAAACCTGAGGGAACAGCAGTGGAATTTGGAACAACAGCCTTATATACCCTGGGTGCACCTGGCAACTCACGGAAGCGTCAGAGGGATGGCTGCAGCTCCTGTTCTGAAAGCAAGGCATCAGGAAGCACTAAATCAAGCGCAACACTACTGCTTCTGTATCAGTCTTCCATTAAGAGAAATTAAATGCTTTAGAGCACCGAAGAATCACAGAAAGTGTAAGTCTGTTCAAAATATCCTTAAAAGTAAGCAGAAGAATGCATTTACTAAAAGGAACAATGCATGGCAGTTATTTAAATGCAGTTTGTTATCCAGTCTTTCTTCAAGGGCCAAAAGCTTGTGTTCCCCTCCCAGTGCTATTTCATCTATAGGGACAGTCCAGATCAATAGGAACTTGAAGCTCAGTTCTGTTAAACAAATCAAAGCCATTGGAATTTACATGAAAGAAGGGTGGTTTATTGGTTGGTTGTTCTTTGTGTCCCCCGACGCAAGTGTGAGAAAATAAAGAATTTGAGATTTCTGTCTTTCTTTCAAAATATTAAATCAAAGGAAGATCAACTATTCAATCTGAACCAGAATTACTGTCCTGTAGTTCCCATCTGTTTTCCCTCACCAAAATATTTTCAAGGGATAAAAGCAAAACAGTTTGAACAGCTACTGTTCTGCATTAAGCCATGCTCACAAGTCAGCAGACCCAATGAATAAAAGGATTCAAAAGTCATCATAAGTTATAGCCAATCCTTAATGCAGTTTTCCTGCTTGTTTATACACAACTAGGTCGCACAGCATCACACGTAACAGTAGTATACTTGTAGTTTCTTAAGCACGGCTGAAGCAGAAAAACTCATCTTGTACAGATCAAGGATTTTCTCCTTTGTTTGATTTTTAATATTAGGCGATTGAATGATTGGGGGAAAACAGACACATTGTAAGACATAAATACTTTCCAGAGCACCTTGCCATTTAGAAAGAAAAAAAAAAAAAATGTCTTTTTTAATTAAAAAAACCAACCCACCCAACAATAAACTCTTTGCAGAGCATGAACTGGTTATTTCTGCATATGTCCTTTATACAAATGATTACATTCTTTCACATCTTAGGTTTACAGTTTGTGTAAGAACATAAAAAAAAAAAAAAAGCTTGTCTTTGCAAAGGCTGGTACATGTTAAAAGCGTTTAATATCTTGTTCATATCTCTCCTACAGAGTGAATTAGACAAGTACAGTAAGCTCAGAACAGGCAGAAGATAACACCAAAAGACTATTTTGTAATTCAAACACCCAGCGAGTCAAAGGATGAAAAAACACAATCTTGTTACAGAATCCATTAGACTTGCCCTGTTCTTACAAAGCTTTAAGCCTATGAGATACGCCAGGATATAATCCAACCACATACTCTTGAAGGCTGGTTTAACTCGCCTAGATTCCTCATGGTGATCTGCCATGTTTTACAAGAACTTCAGTGGTTGCATGTGTGCATGCACACACGTGTGTGTGCATTTCTACCTGAAAAAGTATCATCTGGAACAGAAAACTACTCTTCAATCAACTGAAGTGAATTCAAGCATGTGAAGTATGAATGAGTGTGCTCCCCCTTAAGGAAAAAAAAAAAAAGTAACGCGCTTCTGCTGTAGCTTGATCCTCCACGCGCGAGGTGTTCAAGAAAGATGATTATTAAGGCGGCACTGGCTGCAGTGCACTCTGCATTTGCTTAAAGATACAGAATGACTAATTCTCCATAATTAAGACAATTGTAGCATAACAGAGTTGGTAATGTCTCTAGCAACTTTCACAACAGTTTTCAATAAAAGATTAAGTTGTTTAATATGAATTACACTTGCACAGAAGAATAAGGATCCATGATCATCCACACTTCTGACAGTTTAACATAGCCTTCGTTCTTCATGATGGAAAAATAAAACTCTTCCTATCTGTTTTAATCCACATATCACAAATTAAATACAGAGTATATTGCATGTATCGAGAAGTATGTATTTTCAAATAATTAAAAAAAGTGGGATTGGGGGGGTGAGGAAACAAAAACAGACAATAAGGACTCTATTGTCAGGCTCTCTTACAGGTGTTTTTCTGCCTGCTACTTATCTCCATTGCATGCATTAACCCAAATCACAGAAGGAATGTTAAACAAATCAAAGCCATTGGAATTTACATGAAAGAAGGGTGGTTTATTGGTTGGTTGTTCTTTGTGTCCCCCGACGCAAGTGTGAGAAAATAAAGAATTTGAGATTTCCGTCTTTCTTTCAAAATATTAAATCAAAGGAAGATCAACTATTCAATCTGAACCAGAATTACTGTCCTGTAGTTCCCATCTGTTTTCCCTCACCAAAATATTTTCAAGGGATAAAAGCAAAACAGTTTGAACAGCTACTGTTCTGCATTAAGCCATGCTCACAAGTCAGCAGACCCAATGAATAAAAGGATTCAAAAGTCATCATAAGTTATAGCCAATCCTTAATGCAGTTTTCCTGCTTGTTTATACACAACTAGGTCGCACAGCATCACACGTAACAGTAGTATACTTGTAGTTTCTTAAGCACGGCTGAAGCAGAAAAACTCATCTTGTACAGATCAAGGATTTTCTCCTTTGTTTGATTTTTAATATTAGGCGATTGAATGATTGGGGGAAAACAGACACATTGTAAGACATAAATACTTTCCAGAGCACCTTGCCATTTAGAAAGAAAAAAAAAAAAAAATGTCTTTTTTAATTAAAAAAACCAACCCACCCAACAATAAACTCTTTGCAGAGCATGAACTGGTTATTTCTGCATATGTCCTTTATACAAATGATTACATTCTTTCACATCTTAGGTTTACAGTTTGTGTAAGAACATAAAAAAAAAAAAAAAGCTTGTCTTTGCAAAGGCTGGTACATGTTAAAAGCGTTTAATATCTTGTTCATATCTCTCCTACAGAGTGAATTAGACAAGTACAGTAAGCTCAGAACAGGCAGAAGATAACACCAAAAGACTATTTTGTAATTCAAACACCCAGCGAGTCAAAGGATGAAAAAACACAATCTTGTTACAGAATCCATTAGACTTGCCCTGTTCTTACAAAGCTTTAAGCCTATGAGATACGCCAGGATATAATCCAACCACATACTCTTGAAGGCTGGTTTAACTCGCCTAGATTCCTCATGGTGATCTGCCATGTTTTACAAGAACTTCAGTGGTTGCATGTGTGCATGCACACACGTGTGTGTGCATTTCTACCTGAAAAAGTATCATCTGGAACAGAAAACTACTCTTCAATCAACTGAAGTGAATTCAAGCATGTGAAGTATGAATGAGTGCTCTCACTTAAGGAAAAAAAAAAAAAGTAACGCGCTTCTGCTGTAGCTTGATCCTCCACGCGCGAGGTGTTCAAGAAAGATGATTATTAAGGCGGCACTGGCTGCAGTGCATTCTGCATTTGCTTAAAGATACAGAATGACTAATTCTCCATAATTAAGACAATTGTAGCATAACAGAGTTGGTAATGTCTCTAGCAACTTTCACAACAGTTTTCAATAAAAGATTAAGTTGTTTAATATGAATTACACTTGCACAGAAGAATAAGGATCCATGATCATCCACACTTCTGACAGTTTAACATAGCCTTCGTTCTTCATGATGGAAAAATAAAACTCTTCCTATCTGTTTTAATCCACATATCACAAATTAAATACAGAGTATATTGCATGTATCGAGAAGTATGTATTTTCAAATAATTAAAAAAAGTGGGATTGGGGGGGTGAGGAAACAAAAACAGACAATAAGGACTCTATTGTCAGGCTCTCTTACAGGTGTTTTTCTGCCTGCTACTTATCTCCATTGCATGCATTAACCCAAATCACAGAAGGAATGTTCTCCTTTTCTGCAGCTTCTGAAGACCAACTAGACAATCTGCTTGAACTGATTGCTGAGAAGAGCTTCCTTTTTGCCCTTCAGAGGAATGAAGGCTTCGTAAAACAAATTGCCAAAATTGTATCGCCTATCATAGAGAAAGACTTTTCAGTTCTTTTTCTTTTTGTTTATTTTAAATACTTGTGGGGGAGGAGGGGAAAAAAAAAAAAAAGCTTTCTACTTTCAAAAAGCTTTATAAATTCCCAAATGCATGTTGTTCCCACATGATGTAAATTCTTGGCTAAAATAAAGTTGAAGATAACAGTATATTTATTATTCTTGAAACTTAACATTACTTTAAAATATAAGTGGCATTTATAGTGTTTCAAACTTAAGAAAGGAAACAAAATGTAAAATACCAGATTACGAGGAAGCAATTCAAGTTTGACTTCAAAGAGATCTTATCAGTTAAGATCTTCCACTATAGATGATTTATGTTATGCCTTATGTTAGACATTAATTGGCAGGTTTTTTCTTGGATTTTTTGATCCTTTGTATGTGAACACAGAAAAAGGAAAAAAAAAAAAAAGTATTTTCTTAAATACTTTTTAACTATTCTAGTCCCAAACAGCATCTCCTTCCTTCTTCATACAGCTTAGCTTTAAGACCTTAAACTTTTATTCAATATTCATGTGCAGACAAATCACAAGAGATAGAAGTTTTACATACAGCTACACAGTGCTACAGGGATAGTATGAAATACCGCTAGTCAGTATACTTAACATGCTCATGCACTTTTGGAAAAGGCATGAATACAATGTGCACAGGCCAGGTACGAGGCTATATTTCTTCCAGACCCTGCACTCCTGGGTATTTAAAAACCAACCAACCAAACCACCGAGATTTATCAATTTATGATATTATCAGTCAAAAGAAAACATCAGAAATATTAAAAAAACCTAAACCAGTTGTGTCAGACAGTAGTTAGTAACGGCACAGTAAGAGAAAGCTTCTGCCCATAAAGTGGAAGATGTGTTGACGACTGCAGCACAACAAATACCTCACAGGGTTGAACAACCACACAAGGCTGTGCCTCTTAACCATAACTGGATGATTTCAACTACCTATGAATGCCTTTTATTAAGAACATGGTTAGTAATAACTACTGACATACATTCTCCATCTCTAAAAATGGACCTTCATCTTCAGTGAAAGACAGCTTTAGATTTCTTTTGGGCCATGGCACCAGTCAACGGGCTAAATAACATCTGCTCCGTGCTTCGTTTTACTAATCTGTTCAACCCATCAAGGGTCTACTCTAAGAGCAGTCTCTTACTGGACACTACAAGAGATGCAAACCACACAGAATTTAAGAAATCACTGAAAGGTACGGTCAAGACTTCCCCAATGCAAAATGGTAACTCAGAAGTTTCTGCCCCTTCTACCGGAAGGTAAGCGACAGCTCTGTTCTCTTACTTGCACCATTTTATTTCTCTGCTATTATTCAGGAGTCTGTGGAGAAGAACCGTTTCCACATCATTCAGCAAAAGCAAAGTGTTTCTACAACAGGCTATCAAATAAGTTTAACTTGGTAAGCAGAGGGAGGGCCAAGTTTCCCCCACAGCTCAGCCAGGCTGTTGGATTAAAGAGAAGAAAGAATTTTTTAAAAATTTAATTCAACTTTCTAAGTTCGAATGGCACCTGACTTGAAAAGTTGAAGGAATCTGTGACTGTAGGGGGAAAAAAACCCCCAAACAAACAGTAAATACAAATTTGCATAGTATCACTGTGTCAAAGACACTGAAACAGAAGAAAAAAAAAATCCCACAATATAATTATTTATACAGTCATCTTGGAAGTTGACAAAAGTATTGGAAGATTCAGTTAGGGAATGCCAAATGGCTGGCAAGGTAAGAAATACGGGGTGTGACCTTGGGCAGTGGAAATGAATGAACATGGGAACAAAGTTTCAAACTGTATTTCTTCCAAACTGTGAGGAAAAAAAAAAAAAAAAAAAAGGCATGGGGAAAGGGAAAACAAGTTTTACACACTTTAGAATTTCTGCAGTCATGGGAGCTTAAAATGACACAGAAGATCTTAGCATAGCTTGCTTAATTAAGACACTATGTTACAATAAGCATTTGTGGAATACACACCAATATACAAAACTTGCCTGATAACTTTAAGTTCATAATGCCTAAGTAACAGCTGCAGAACCCATCCTTGCACAGCACTTAGAGCCTCCCAGCACTGTTACACTTAACGTGGAATAGAACAAAAAATTGTATTGTTTTTCTTAAGCATTAAGTGATTAAAAATAAGCAAAATAAATCAGAGAACAGAAACCAGTTAAAACAGCTGAACATGGGTAAATGCAATTAGTTGGCAATCTACAGAATAAAGAAAAGCAAAGTGTTGTAAAGCAGGGATCTCTTCCAGCACACTTAAAAACCCCGAAGTTAAGAACTAATTCCAACACGTCCTGATGACTTCTCCCTACTGGTTTCCTCATTTGTGAGGAGTGCAGATACCACTTCACATGATGCCGTAAGTTACAACAGCGGAAGAGCATCTAGAAAGACATGTGAATGATGGAAAGGCCTAGGGATTATATAACCCATTTACTGTATTACATTGGTCCGTATTTGCAGGCCGTTATTTCAAAGACCTGAAAATATCCATTCCTACCACTTATACACCCATTATCTACATATGCTAGAACTACCTGGCTGTAGGGATCCTAAATCTAATTGGCACAAACCAACAAGTTTTTTTTTTTTTTTGAAAGACGAGATAGGCATATACAGGATGCAACAAGAGGATGCAACACCCCAGAACACAAGCGGTGGTGCCCAGCTCAGTTACGGACCAGGGAGGGCATCGTCTCTGGTGGTAACAGAAAAACACCCCAAACACACAGCCTTTTGCAAGCACAGGGATAATATCGGCACACAAGGCTAAACTAAACTCAGGTATTTACCAATAAGCATGAGTTGGCACTATATACAAGTTAAAATTAAAGTTATTTTTTAAATAAGATTTATTAAGTTTAATTTTAATAAAGTTGGTTTCAGGATAATAAACTGAAAGGTTTGCTGATGCAGCATAGATAAATAACAGACTGCAATTTCTCTAAAAGTCACTGTCAGAGCAGAAATCCTTTTTGTAACAAGGCTTAATTCTGACAACAGTCAATAGGTGTGTAGTTAAGAAAATAGAACTGTATCAAAGCATTAATTTTGTTATACACCTCTGAACTTTCAGGATCTACTGCTTAGGAACTCCCCAAGCTTGACAAGGCATCTTTATGTTTGATTTTCATTAACTCAGGGGAGCTATGTTTCTTTGTATGCTTTATATACTTTTGTACATAAACATCATCCAACACGTCTAAATTTCACTATCAAGTCAGTACTTAAACATCATGTAAGCAGCTACTGTTCCCTTCTAAATGAATAAAATTACCATCTCCATTTCCCCTCCCTCAATCCTTGTAACATTACTTTCAGTTTCTGTTGAACAGAAAAGCTTTTACTCCCAGCACTTTCAGTTTCAGTTTAGCAGGGAAGCACAAAAGAATGAGTTCTGCTCAGGAAAGTCATCCCAAGTTAGGACAGCAACCAGGAGTCAGGGGAAAGGGAAAAAACAGGAGCCAGAGGAGACTAGAAGACAACAGCTATCTAGGAACACAAATTATTTCTATCTACGGCTTAATTCAAGTGTACATGAGCCTTAATTATACCACAATGATTAGCACTTTGTTTAAAGCCAATCCCCCTTCACCCCACTTACTCCCCAAATAGTTTAAAATACGAGAGTGGAAATGAAAATTTAAATGGCTTCTATAAAGTGATTTGGAATGTTTGCAGTTTCTAGGAAATCAGCAACTAAAACAGTCTTGTAGAAGAGAACGTGTGCAGTTCTCTGGAAAAAAAGACCAAACAGAAAACAAGACAGAAACCAAAGCTACAAGACTCTGACCAAGCCCCATAAATCTGGGCAATAAACATGTATGCTTAAAAAACAAATCCTCATCTCAGGGTTAGCAAAAGCATCCTAAGAATTCCGCCCAGATTAACATTTTCACTTATAAAAATAAAAGGAAATAAAAAACCACAAATAATACAGTGTGCAATAATCAATTTAAGGTTTCCAGCCCTTTCTCCTCTTTTTAAAGCGGACATGAAACAAGAAACAGCCAATTGCCATGTCATGTGGGTTTACCTTTTTGCAGAAGAAAAACAAACCAACCAACCCAAACTGTTATTCCAGTGCAGCCCAGTAACAGCCACCTGACACAGATGCTCCTGTTTATCCAGGAGGCACACACAGAGAGCTGACCTCGAGGACCCACCGCACACCCTCCTTTCCACAACTACAGGTTATGATAAAACACGTTTTTTCCGAATGCAGGTTAGAGGGGAGCGTCGAAACATCGTGTGCAGCACAAGACGTTAGTTGGGGGGAAGCTGTGACAGGCAAGAACACCTTCTTAGAGAGCTATTTACCAACGTACACTTAAAAAAAAAAAAAAAAGCCTTTGAGACTTCATAATATTTTGGTAACTTACAGGCACAGCTCACCACAAAGCCGATTGTTTTCATTTGACATAATAAAAGGAGAATTAGCGTGCTTTTAGGGAAAGGTCATTTTCAAGCATTTATAGAAGCTTCTCTTCTAATATACTACTTATTTAGAGACTCTAGAGATTATTAGTGGTCTTATACCAGTGCATTTATTTGCATACCCTTTTGATATCTAGCAGTAGCTCCTTAAAATATACACTGCATTTTCCTCTACAACTTCAATAATGCCCTCTAAACTTGCCCCGGTTCATGTTCAAGACATACAAGGACAAACCAAAACAAAGCTATTATTTACAAACTTGTATTTAAAAAAAGAAACAAACAAAGCCCACACCAATGCTGTTGCTCAACTTTGTTTATTCTGTGACGGTGCTCTGCTGTCACTGCATTCACCATTTCCCCTCTGCTATGCATTTCCTCCATGTTGATCTACAAAAATATTCCTTCTCTCTCTAGCAAAGGTGTGCTTTTTAGGTTCACTCTTCCAGGAAGACCTTAGGGGACAGGGATCGAATTATTTACCACCAGAAATGCTATAAAATATCAAGCAGATAATATTCTTTATTGTAAAAGGCCTTTGTATACATCCTAAGTCTTTTCCTCTGTGCAAGACTGAAAATTATTACCTTGTGCAATGCAATTTTGCTTTACTCCTTCTCTGACAAATAAACCCTACCTCATTCTAAATATTTTCCTCTTACCTAGAGCAGCATTTCCACTTCTTTGCAAACAGCAACACAAAGCACCTGCAGTTCTCCCTACATCCAAATCAAACATTTATGTCAGGCCCTGATCTGCCAGGGCTGAAACAATAATCCAGCATTTCCTCCCTGCGATATGGAGATCAAGAGAGTACTTTCTGATTATGACACGGATTTAATACAGAATTCAACACAGAGAGTCTTAGGAGTGTTGAGTCTCTTTCAGGGTGCCAAGGGTGGGAGATTTTTTTTTTTTTCCCCAAACTGCATTGCTTCTGAACAGGTGTTTACTGCTCTGATTTACTATGACAACCACCCATGTTATAGACTACACGCAGCATCTATTTGTTAGCATCCTTTCTGTTTGAGCAATTACATTGCTCTCTAGAGGAAGGCCACCAACCAGTATCTTTGCCTTCTTGTAGCCATACTGGTCACAACACACTTTCAGAGCTTACAGGAAGAAAAACCTTTTACAAATACACCTTTTTAATGGAATGTTTAAGATTTTAGAGTTAAATACTGTAACAGTTCCAGTATGGGAAGAAACATTTTACAAAGAATATTATTGATTCCATGGAGTAGGAATTACATCTTCTTCCTCTTTCTTTTTACTGGCTGTACTGGTATCCTATGGGCTGGTATTTTATGGGAAATAATAAAGCCCATGATTTGTTTTTTAGAATTGGAGCACTACAGTTCTGGCAAACATTGCTTATACCTTTTGTGCACTGCTGTATTTCATATTTTCTCCTCCCCTCACCCACCAACAGGAACGAAGGAATCCAATAACATGGAAACACAGCTTTACAAAAGAAAGGCGTACGACTACCCAAAATCTGGAACGCGCACAGATAACCACCAAAACTCCGTACCATGCAACTTTATGAAAACACACAAAGCAAGCTGATGCAAAAGCAAATCAGTATTTCCACAGTAAGAGAGAGAAACAGAGATTTATGACCACAACTAAGAGGCCAAATAAGCCCTCAGCTGAGACCATAAAAAAAAAAAAAAAAAAGCCCTGCAGTATGACTGTTCTGTTTCCTGCAGGAAATGAGATGCTTGTATTAGATACCCCCGTGGTTTTCATACTGTAAATGTATCAGCTGGTACAAATCCTCTGGAGAGGTCTATTAACTAATGCTTAGAAAGAGCAGCGGCAATAGCAGACCGCACGTAGCACCTCGGAGAAGAGGGGACAAAAGCTGACAAGTCATCCCTTAAAAAAAAAAAAAAAAACAACACCAAACCCAGAACCCAAGAGCCAGCAGCTGAAGAGCACAACTCGTAGTAGAGGCGATGCCTGCGAGGAATATACATAACCTACACCCGCTTCTTGCCCCTTACACCGCTCACTGCTTCTTTAAATAAGGAGCCCATCAGCACTCCTCTCGTTTAGGAGCCACAAGCCCATACTCCCGCTCCTCATTAAACCACCCCTGGCTACACACGGCAGGGGAGGATCATCCATCTACAGGCTATATATACACATAGTACGCATGGCCATTTTTCCTCCTTCCTATTTTGGTTTTTTGGTTGATTTTTTTTTTTTTTTTTCTTTTCTACTACTATTCAAATTGGGGGGTTGTAGACATTTAAGCTTGTTAATTGTTATTTCCCCAAAAACTGCACAAATAAGGATTACTCTAAGGCCCATTATATGGCTATGTCTACCAGATTCCCCATGCAAACAGGTACATCCACATGGTGTGATGCAGGCCGCTGGGAAAGTGCCAGCCAAAATCCAGCAATAAACAGCTATGGCCACGCTGTAGTGCCCCTGAGCTCGTTCAGCTCTACTGTTTCTGTTTATGCTGCCTCATGTGATACCAGCATAAATATCTTTGCAATGTATTCTTGCACTTTTCAGCTCAGAGCTAGGTTTAGCTTGGTACAGTCCGTGGTGCAGACGTAGTCTAAGAAGGCTTATTACTTTAACTTTTGTCGTGTTAAATACAGGATATGTTTGTATCGTCTCTCTTCAGGAAGACACCTTTTAACAGCCAATGAATAATCAGCCCAAAATAGATGAGGTTAAGTTGTGCTCATTTTATCAGTATGTTTAATTATTTAAATTGCTGATTGTCATTTTAGTATGTGCATATTGGGAATTTAGCAATCTTTTCCCATAAAGGTGATTTTCAGCTGGCTTAGTATAATGAAATCCTAATGCTTTCACAACTGAAAGCTTCTACAGCTTTTTCAGTCATTTTTATTGCAATTGGCTGGTCTTATAAATTAGATTTTCAAGTATTTTGATTATGAGGGGGAAATGGAGTTCAGTTAACTCTAATCAGGGTTCCTGCCTGCTGACCTGGTTACCTGTACCACTGCTCTCTGTCATCTTCTAAACATCTGTTCTTTGACCCATTTTCCGTGCTGAATTTGTTGCTTCAGGGTTAGTTCTCATTCCTGTCCTCCAATACTTAAGGAAATAATTGTCCTTTTAAAACAAAATAAAAAAGTTATGTTTGAATTTCCTAAGCACTGTGAATACCCTATAACATAGTATAAATAATGAATGGAATGGAGGTTCAAGACTACTTCTGCAAAAATTACATTGTTTGATTTGACAAATGCTAAGCCTTATGAACATTTCTAATAATGATTGTCAGCTTTTGCTGAATTCAAAAATTGAGAAAAAGTACTTAGATGTGAAATTATAGAAGTATATTGTACTTGACAATACCTCTCCTTATAGATAAAAAGTTTAAAAAAAAGTATTTGCTGAAAGGCATAAATTAATTTCAGTAACTACAAAGGACGTTCAAATTGTAAAAATAACAGAGGAAGTAAAAGCTGTCTGGCATGCCAAACAGACTTTAATGTGATTATTAGGTACAGGTTTTTTAAATTAAAGGCAAAAGGCCGAGGCCTGTCACCGACAGGGACCCTTCAGGGTGCCAGTGGCCCGGGGGAGAGGCCGAGGCAAGCCCCCGCTGGGCCCGCCATCCTCACAGCTACAACATGGTTTCCAGTCCCTGTACACCCGTGAGGTTTCCCGCCCGGAGGCTGAGTAAGGGTGCTGTGGGGAGGAAGGCTTTGGGTGCAACAGTAGGGGAGAATAGTAGAATCACAGAACCATTTAGGTTGGAAAAGATCTTTAAGGTCATCCAGTCCAACCGTTAACCTAACACTGCCATCCCACCACTAAACCATGTCCCTAAGCACCACATCTACCTGACTTTTAAATACCTCCAGGGATGGGGACTCCACCACTTTCCTGGGAAGCCTGTTCCAATGCTTGACAACCCTTTCGGTGAAAAAATTTTTCCTAATGTCCAATCTAAATCTCCCTTGGTGCAACTTGAGGCCATTTCCCCTCGTCCTGTCACTTCTTACCTAGGAGAAGAGACCAACACCCACCTCACTACAACCTTCTTTCAGGTAGTTGTAGAGGGCGATAAGGTCTCCTCCCAGCCTCCTTTTCTCCAGACTAAACAACCCCAATAGTAGGCGATGTTCGGGTTTGCTCGCTCTCTCAGTCAGTGTTGGCGACAGTAAAGTACTCCAGCAGCATGTTGCTGTGGGCTGTGGAGGGAAGACTGGTGCTTGAAGCCCAACCAGTTCAAAGGCAGTGGCAGGACTCCTCACAAGAAGTCCTGGACAAATTCAGGTTACTCCAAGTGCATCTCAAACGGGCTCACCTTCTGCTTTGTCCATCTCAGTCTTCTTCATAACCTCAGCAGTTTCTCTACTATAATATTTTATGAAATTGTTAAGTCTTTTTTGGGGGGCGCGTGGCTACTGGATGAAACAGCGTGCCTCTAAACCTTAAAACAAAGGTTCTATGTTCACTGTTATGGTTGACGTGTACCTTAGCATAATTTAGAGTCTCTTACTTCAGTAACATCAACTGCATTCATGAACCTCTTTATTCATGCAGCCTCTCTTTGGATTCTGTAATGACCCTCTTGTATTAAGTCATTATTTTTGTCTCCTGATTTTTTCCAGTGACCAATATTATATTGATAGATGTCGCTATTTATATACTGCTGTATGAAGAAAAGGAGGGAGGTGCAATTCCTCTACTTCTTTATGGTGAAGGAATTAGAGCAAATTGGCCACAGTTTTTAATTCCTGGATATGGGAAACAGAATTGGTTTTGTGACAGGATCTATTCGTGTCAAATGATTTAGCCAACGTCCTCTAAAGTATGTATTTATCAAGCAGTGAGTTGTGCGTTAACATTCACTGGAAAAAAAAAAACAAACAACACCCTACATTAGCATAAAATAAATAGATGCCTGTTAACTGAAAGCATCAACTGTCTGTGATTGCACCACACAAAGGAAATTTTGCCAGTGAAAATATTAGCAGGACTGTAGACGTTGTTCTCTTATACCCTTCAGAATGCTTACCAACTCTTTGGACAGAAGCCTTAGCTCTGAGAAAAGCATCCAGTAGCTGTTGCTTCTGTTGTAGGTTTTAATACATGATTATCTAGTGTCCTGGTTGCAATCTTATTGCAAAACATACGAGCGGTTACATCACAGCAGAGGATGTTTCACCATCATTGCAGCGCTGCTGTGTCTTGACTGAAAGTTTTTATGGGCCATAAGGATCTACCATCTCTTAGGTCGCGAGTGAAAGATTTCAGCTTTCAGCTGAAAACAGAGCAGGAATTTGGATAAGTAGACTCTAAATGTTCAATCTGGACTGAGTAGCCAGGATCCTGGGATTGGTGGCTGTACACTTTTCAGTGTAATTGGATCACATAGGAGAATTTGTTACTCATCCGACAATACAATAAAATCATGAAAAAAATACCAAAGTAGTGGTGAAAGTTAGGGAGTTAATATTTGGGGCCCAAATGTCAATGCGCGTGCTCAGGTTTGTGAAGGTGATTCTTAGAGCTCGGTGCATACAACGGCATTTGAAGAATCATGAGCTGCCTTCCAAATGAAATGCCGTAATCTGGCCAAATTAGTTCAGATCAGGTAAAATTTCTTCTAATAAAGTGCTCCTGAGCATGTACAGTGTGTGGTCAGTGAGTAACAGGGAAGGTGAGTGATATATTCGGGGATACAGAGGAGACCTGGCAGAATATGCACTGTAAAATGGCGTGCTTTATAAATAATTTTGAAATAGCAGCCAATGTAATAACAACTGTGGGTAGGTAGCATCCTTGAAAAATGGGCCACTCAGCCAAACACTGATACAGATACTCTACCTTATAAAATGTCAAATAAAGTGTGTTTGGTCCACTGAAAGATCCTTCAGTGACCTACAGAGCAAACTGGGTCTTGAGGGAGGAGTATTCTTGCATTTTTCATAGGAATTCTAATAAAGAACAATAAGGAGCCTGTCTTTTTTTTCCCCTGAGGAACAGTGATCATCACTACTTACCGTGGACCGGGATTTTCAAGAATTCAAAGTGAGAAAGTCACTTTTCTGATCTGCAGCTTTTTGATCTGAATACTCTTTGGAGAATCTTTCATGGAACAATGTTCAACATTTTCTAAGGTGAGTCACACAAATCAGAGCTTAATGACTGGCTTAGTTTTTCAGTAGTACTAATTACATATGATTCTCATGTTGACAGAAATTAAAATCATAGAATCATAGAACAGCCCAGGACTGTTCTATGGAGAAGGGACCCTAATAGGGAATCCTCAAAAGGTGCAACCTTTTTCAGGAAAGTTAGCCTAGATGAGATTACCTTGTCCAATCGCATCTTGAAAACCTCCAGTGATGGGGACTCTACCACGTCTCTGGGGAGATTGTTCTAGTGAATGATTGCTCTCACTGTAAAAAATGTCTTTTTTATATAGAGATTAAACCTTTCCTGGTGCAACTTGCTCTTGTGGTCCCTTGTCTTCTCCATGTGGCTCCTTGTGGCTCTCCTCCATCCTCTTTGTAGCCTCCCTTTAAGTATAGGAATACTGTGAGAGGTCCCTCTTGAGCCTTCTCTTCTCCAGGGAGAAGGTCCCTCCTGAGCCTTCTCCAGGGAGAAGAGACCTAACTCCTTTGATCTCACGGGACAGGTTCTCCAGCCCTTTGATCATCTTCATGGCCCTCCTTTGGACCCTCTCCAGTCTGTTTCTTGCTTTCAATGTATAGTTCCACCTAAGAAATAAGTAATGAGAGGTGGTTTCCAGTCATGTGCAGCATCTATGTGTGTCCACAAGATGGCTCTACTTACTTCAAGGAGTAATATGATTCTAGTAAGTATATCTATAAATATTATTCCTATGAAGAAGCATCTTTACCATTTCTTAAAAAAGGAGTGAAATTTATGCATTTCTTGAACACTCATATGAAAATAATTAGTATTCCTTTTCTGGTTTTATAATAATTTTGATTTAACAATAATTTCCTATACTATGTAGCTTTTTATAGTGTTCCAAGTTTTAACCAAGAGATTAGTGTGACCAAACTCAAACAAATGTAGTAACTGCAGTTGCCTTGAAAATGTAACTGTGTGGGAATTAAAGAGACACCAGTTAGTAATTCTTGATGAGGCAAGAATCCTAAAGGCAAGAAGAAGCTTTCCTGGGGCTGGACATCATTAGTCGTCTTCTTGTTGCTCTGATTAGTCCCTGTATCGGTGAATGAGTTTATCCATATTCTGACTACTGTTTTGCCATATTGTTTTTCTATATCTTGGTCAGAATAGTGCTATTAATTCAGAAACTATAAATTCAGAGCCTGCACTGGGATATTATTTCTAAATGATTTTGATATTTTTTCCTCAAGATTTTTCAGGACCTCAGTGATGACTAGTGAAAAATGTTACAAGGTTTTCGGGTTTGTTAAAGGGGAAAGCTATGTGATGGAAGCAAAAAAAAATAGAATGCAGAGAAATGTGTGCTGTGACAGACACTAGATATTTGCAAAACTCCTGTTGTAGTTAATTTTCCTCATGGATAAAGGGTCTAGGATGTGCCCAGCTTCCATCAGATGATGAACATCTCTTACCTTTTTTGGTAGGCACTTGCCAAAAACCTACTTGCTTCTTGTGGGGTGAATACTATTATTTTTGTACTTAAGGTTTATAATAAGCACTAAACTGTATACGTAGTGTGCCTGTACTGCCCTACTTTGACACTGTCTCCCACAGCATTCTCCTAGAGAAGCTGGTGGCTCATGGCCTAGACAAGTGTACTCTTCACTGGGTAAAAAACTGGCTGGATGGCCAAGCCCAGAGAGTTGTGGTGAAAGGAGGCCGGTCACAAGCAGTGTTCCCCAGGGCTCAGTTTTGGGGCCAGTTCTGTTTCATATCTTTATCAATGATCTGGATGAGGGGATTGAGTGTACCCTCAGTAAATTTGCAGATGACAACAAATTGGACATGAGTGTCGATCTGCTTGAGGGGAGGAGGGCTCTGCAGAGGGACCTGGACAGGCTGGATAGATGGGCTGAGGTCAACTGCATGAGGTTTAAAAAAGCCAAGTGCCAGGCCCTGCACTTCGGTGAGAACAACCCCATGCAATGCTACAGGCTTGGGGAAGAGTGGCTGGAAAGCTGCCCAGCTGGAAAGCTACCTGGGGGTACTGGTTGACTGAATATGAGCCAGCAGTGTGCCCAGGTAGCCAAGGAGGCCAACGGCATCCTGGCTTGTATCAGGAATAGTGT
>NW_009260770.1:2586288-2630515 GCF_000687185.1 Egretta garzetta
CCGGGAAAATGTTGCATTGCGGGAACATCTCCAGAGGAGAGCCACAAAGCTGGTGGGGGTCTGGAGCACAAGTCTTATGAGGAGTGGCTGAGGGAACTGAGGTTCTTTAGCCTGGAGAAAAGGAGGCTGAGAGGAGACCTTATCGCCCTCTACAACTACCTGAAAGGAGGTTGTAGCGAGGTGGGAGGTGGTCTTTTCTCCTAGGTAACAAGAGATAGGATGAGGAGAAATGGTCTGAAGTTGCGCCAGGGGAGATTTAGTTTGGACATTAGGAAAAATTCTTTCACTGCAAGAGTTGTCAAGCATTGGAAGGGGCTGCTCAGGGAAGTGGTGGAGTCCCCATCCCTGGAGGTATTTAAAAGTCGGGTAGATGTGGTGCTTAGGGACATGGTTTAGTGGTGGACTTGGCAGTGCTAGGCTTATGATTGGACTTGATGATCTTAAAGGTCTCTTCCAACCTAAATGATTCTATGATTCTATGATACTGTATTATTGCTGGTATATGGGAAAAGGAAAATAATGTTCCTTGATATATGCTTTACTCCCTAAAGGCTGGAATCTATGTTACTGATAGAAAGCCTACCAGTAAGCACAGCTACAGCAACATATCTTCTCTATGTGAAATGTATGGAGATAAGATGAGTCTCCTGACCTCCTGCAAATCTCAGGAAGTCCAAAGACAGAAGACCAGAAGAAAACTGCATCTTTTCCCTTGGTCTTCTCTTTGAGAGGTACCCTAAACCTGCAGCGTAGTTTTGTTCCTTTGTGACCTGAAAAGCTATGCAAAGGTAAGAATATGTTAATTTTTGTACTGTGTGTGAATGCACTGGCTGCCTTTCCTCTCCAAGCTCTTTACAGGACACCCCAGGATTTGTAAATTCTCCATCCTATAGTCTCTCCTTCCCAACATCATCTCCAGAGCTATCATCTCCAGGAAAAATGAGCTTCACAATTTACCTTGATATTAGTATTTTAAATACTAGTAATTCAGGGAGCCAATTTTAACTGCTAAATCGATGCAGTCACCTAGTGCTTGCTAGACCTGTGGAAATCTCAGCTACGTGAATCCCATAAATTATTTTAAGCTTGTTCTTTAAAGATTCTGTTTTGTTTCACTGATAGATCAGTAAATAAAAAATACATAGGCAAATTATTTTGGACTGCAGTGAACCCTGCTAGTTTCTGTAACACACACAGACACAATAAATATAATGCCTCTGTTTCACAGAACAACTCCAACCTTCACCACAAATTTTATGCGCCATTTTACGTTGCTTGAAGATTTTTGAAGTGGGACCAAAATAAGGCTTATAGTGGGAATTCAGCTACAAATGTAATAGTTGTAGAGCAACAGTTATCCAAATCTAATTATATCGAATCATCTCTCACTCATCACCATGGTATTTTTTTGCGCCTTGTCATATCTAAGCATGACAGCAGTAAAACAATTTACCACTTCTTTTTGGAGAGCCTCTTTCATATAAATACTGTAAACAATTTAGCAGCTCTTAAAGCAGGATTTTATTTTGTTACCGATGATAAAAGAATAAAGGATTTAGGCTTATTAAAAGTGGGGCCATTAGTGCCACCTGTATTAAAGTTGCCTTGTACGTCCCTTGAGTCCATTTTTCTTTGCTTAAAAGTGTACAAAATGGGATTTGTGCAAAACTTCACCTGCTGAAGTCTGTTTTGACCCGAATGTTTTTGTTTGTTTAATTCCAAATCACCTCAGCCATTTTCACGAAGAGTTTAATGAGAAACACACCACTGCAGTGTAAAAACATCTTGTTGACTTTCAGAAGGACTAATAATTTATCATTCTTGCATCAGTTGTGATAGATCTCTGCTTTAAGAGAAGTGATTACCAGTATATAGAAGACATTTTAAGCAATGTTGGAACAGGCAAGCTTAAGGGAATTTACTGCAAGTACCAAAATAAGATAAAGTAGGTCAGCTTGCTTGAAAACTAGGTTCTGAGCAAATGAAGTAAGAAAACAGTTAGAAAGAGATTTAAAATGCAAATTGTGGAATAAGGTAATTTTCTGTGGTACTGTATAAACCAGGGAAGGGTAGAAGCAAAGCAAAGCAAATTGGAATTTTTGTATGCTCAGCGGTGTTATCAGATAACATAATGAGCTATTGTCAGAGGCATAACTTGATTTCTCTGAAGCCTTTGGTTCATTGCTACCTCTAAAGTAGTTCAAATAATAAACTTAGGAGGCTCCCAGTGATCTCTCTTAAATAGCTTTGTAAAGATTTCTTTAAAAAGTCTGTTGAGCCATGTTTGAATCAGGAGTTTGTAATATTTTTTATGTTATGAATATGGTTTTTGCTCTGAGAAAATCTGATTGAATCTGACCAAGTTGTAACACTTTATAAACTGTAACTTGCACAATCTGAAACACAGAGCAGAAGGCCATCACAGCTTTCTTCTACAATGAGGAACGGTCCTAATCGTTACAGACTTGATCCAGGTGGAGGGGAAAGGATGTGGCTTCAGGAACGCTTCTATTAAAAGACTCTGATCCTATTTTGCGTGTAAATAATGTATGTATCTATCGCGTACCACGTTTCTTTTAAGTCAGAGAAGCGTGCTTTATCTATGCAACCTCAATTCATTCCCATATAAATATTCATCATGACGCAGTCTTCAACTTCACACAAACAACTTCTCCAGACTAAGCTGTTTGTTTTGGGGACTCTCTGCTCTTGATGTGAACAGCCAGCAGAGCTGTAAAAGAAATCTCAGCTAGCTATAGGGACTTCTGGAACCTTCTGAATAATTGGAAAAAAATCTTTTATTTTAGAAGATATTTTTAGGTTAGTGCTTTAATGCAAAAACTAAAGTAAAGCAGGAGAACAGAAAACTGAGATGACTTGATGCATAAATGGAGATCATCACAGAAACTTAACTTTCATTTTAATACTAAACAAATTAGTCTTTCCATTTCAACTGAGAATCAACCTACACAATATAAAGAATAACAGAATCATAGAAAAGTCTTGTTGGATCTCTGGGTATCATAGATCAAATACGCATTTTGGAGGCTAGGAAAAAGAAGGGACAACAATATAAGCAGGAATAGGCAATAAAATTTGGTTCAAAGAATAATTATTTTCTGCAATGCATTTTTTAAAATGAAAACTGACAGAACTGTTAAAATCAGAATATTCAATCCAAAAATTAAATTATACTAAACCAGGTTTGACAGTTCCTTCCACGACTAACCACTTAGCAGGACTGAAATAGCTTACACCAGGGAAACCAATGAAAATAGGAAATAATTAGTCAATGCTTATTGTAGAAATCAGGGATAAAGAGCAGGAAGGAATATTAAATGAAGAGCAACTTTTATAAAAATGCGTTGAAATAATGTTTGTCTTAGGATAAAAATACTGAAGTAGTTTTAACAGAAGATGACATAAATGTTTGTGGACTTTTATGGCTAGCAAAATTAATTATTAGTTCTTTTTACTGAGAAATCCACTCAATGGTGGAAACCCCAGAGCAATTTTTATAACTGTTATAATAATTTCTTAGTCCTGTGTTTCTAGGTTCCCAGTACTAATTTACTTTAATTGGCCTGTGCATTAACATGGAAGAAGCTTTCATATCCCTTTTTTCCCTTGTCTTACTACTTTTCATTTCTTGATTCATTATCAAGGAAATAAATTAGGAACTTGAATTCTCAGCAGCCTTCCCACACTTCTCAGTATTGGCACAGCAGAGAAGTTTGAATACCTCAAGAAGCATGGCCTCTTCTGCATTTCTCATTGCTGGGGAGAGAGTGTCCCTTTCAAGTAGCTTTATGCCAAACCCAAAATCTAGACGACACAAGCTTTCCTTTCCTCACAGAATGTAAACAGAGGATCATCTGCTTTCCTAATCTTCTGCTTTTCACTCCTTTTCAGCCTTCATTCGGCTCTTTGAATGGAAACACCAGGCAGCTTTCAAGAATACAAATACGTTTAAAGTCAAAGTGCTACTAAAAATAGGCTGTGTCTTATTGTCTTGTTAATCCTTTGCACATGCCTGGCTGTTCCTCAGGACAACATACATGCCCCTGCATTGCTTAGTTTCAGATGACATTAGATTAGCACTTAGCACTAGATTTCTACAGTTCCTTGTGAGGGAGAAGTTTTGGGTCTTACGGAAGATATTCCACAAATGAAATCCTTTAAGTGGCAGTTGTCAGTCAGTAGCTGTTTACAGCAAGTTAGAATGAAGCTGTTAATCTTTCAAGTTCTTATTTTAAAGATGTCTACCCAGGTGATACAATGTAGATCTGGAAAAGTTTGGTGGTTTTTTATTAAAGATTTTTGTTAAATCTTCATGTTTATTATTAAATTCTTCTGCAACACAAAAGTGCTGTAGAGTCCCTGAATACCACAGTTTCTCTTGAATAGATGCCTGCTTATGGCTAAAGTTCATTAACACAAACTTGTGTAGCTACTAGATAATATTTATTTTTTATGTGCTAGTAGCAGAGACACTGTGAAGATGTGAAAATACACACAGAACATTATTCTTAAGAGTATACAAAGGAACTATATATTTAGAAAGGAGAAAGAAAATGGCTAAAAACCCAATTACATGTGAGCAGCTTCAGAGGAGCATTTAAATCCAAACAGATAATAAATATGATCAATATATAATTAAAAAAGTGTACAGATTTCTACCCTTAAAGATGGCTTTTATACCTCAGTTTCACTCTGTTTTAACTGGCAGTGTCACTAATTTCTATCTGATTTCACTTAAGGTATACTAAAAAGCTGTGCAATGACAAACAGAGCTTCCTGACTGTGTAGCAATGGACTTCTGTTTTCTGTATATTAGTTTCCCTCCACAGTGGCTGTTATTAGCAACTTCAGGTGCAACTTGAGACACTTAATTAAGCATTAGTTAGGCTGGGTCTTACATTAGTACAGTGCTACAAATTATAACTTTATTCATGCATAAATGGCCTTAATGAAGTTATTTAAATGCAAATACAGAATTAAATCATTCTTCTCTTAAATGGACATTTTGCTTCTTAATGTAGAATGCATAGATTTCAGCGCCATTTTCTTGTCCTAGATTATGCAGCTCATCAGGCTAGCAAAACCCAGGATGTACAGAGAGGAAAAGGTGGGTGAAAAGTGTAGTACTTGGTATGGGCAGGAGTCACCACTTTATTTCTTGCATTGTGGCTCTTGCAGTTTTGCTGTGCTATCACAGACCTTTTCTTTAATAGTGGTGAGTGGCAAAGCCAACACTGGAAGGTGCTGTAGACATTTTTAATTGTGAACATTATAGCCAGAAAGGTAAAAAAGAGGAAAAAAAGTGGTGCTAGAAACTCTGGGAGGTTCATTAGGCTATGGTTAGTTTCCCCTGATAACACTTAATAACTGTGATGTTAGTGAAGGAATTGCATATATTGCTTCAAGTGGAATGTATTCCCTCTGTCTATATGACTTATTTATTTTCTTTATTATTAATTAATACTGGCTAAAAAGTTTTGATCACTAGTATCTTTGGTTTTTTTTTTCTTTAGGAAGAGTGGTAGCAGGGTAAACTCAGGCTGTTAAAAACACAGTTAGGGAGCAAAGCGTCCACCATGTGCTGCCTGGATTCTGTAGGCAGAGGTGGGTCCTAGGGCTTTTCTACCACTGCTGCCTCCATGAACTCTTCATGAAGCTGCTGAACTGCTTGAATAGATAACATGCTTTGGCCAGGCTTGTTTGACATTTCATCATGGCTATGCTTGGGCATGAGGGTGAGATCTGAAGTTCAAACAAGTTTATAACTACTCATAGTGCCTGGAGTGCCACCATGCAGGGACCAGAGGAGATCCTGGAACAGAGTCATCTCATATTTGTGACAGACTTCTTTTTGTAGCTGGAGACATTGTGCTCTCGGTGATCCCTGTAGTCAACAATTTTGATTAAAATTATGTCAGTCTCTTTTGGAACAGGAATCAAGAGTTTTAGGAGTGTTAATGTGGGAAGAGTGCTCTGATTTGCTAGCTTTCCTGTCTTCTGAGAAAAAGAGCTGGCCATAGCCTCCAGAGGAGGCAGCCAGAGCTTTTTTGCCTTCTTTCCCCATCCTTTTGGGAGTCTTGTGATGCTTGTGGGAAGAGAGCAGCTGATATAAGCTATAAGAGATAAGAGGTTCCAGATCTGTAAGAGAGACTCAATGGCATGGGAAAACTGCTTTTTCCGCTCTTTTATGAAAGACAGGCCTAGTCTTTTTCAAATTCTTATCCAATATAGTTCCTCCAGGCTTCATTGAATTATCCCTTTACTTTGTGCTGTGGCAGAAGCAGATAGATTCAAGAGATATATGCAAGTTATCAGAACAGATAAGCTAATTGTCAAAAAGTTTTGCTCAATTGAATTTTGGATACTGAATGAAGGAGGAGGCTATCAGAGTCTTTGGCTCCAGATGACTACTACAAAACATAGGGCCAAAGAAAGAGGAAGGAAAATAGTATTTGGAAAGCAAAAATGTCCTGGAAGGTTGTGTGTGTACAGTGGTTTGGGAGGCTGGAATAGATGTGAAGGTTTTGAAAGCCATAAAACTAGTGTTGGCTGTGTAGGTCTCAAGACTAAAGTTACAACACTCACTGTAAACTTGCAATGCTGTCACACACACATTGGCTATGTTTCCATAGTGAGAATTAGAAGAGATCTCAAAATCAGTACTTCAAAAAATCCTGGTTTTTTTAAGTCCGTTGGGTGTAATTTGAATCCTGATTGACAAAGCCAGAATCTTCCATCATGTGTTTCATGTGTGATTTTTGGATAAAAACCCCCAGACAAACCCAACTCTAAAATGGCATCATCCTAACTGCAGTAACCACTTTCTATACTGTTAGTAGTGTTTTCTTCTACTAAATAATACCAACTTAGAGAAAAGCCTTTGTAAAATGAAGGAGATAGGACTATACATGTGCATTTTTCTACAGCAGGGTGGTGACTAAGTCCAGCACAATGCCAGCCAGTGAAAGCTGTGGTTGGTAAGGAAAGTAATTTTTTTAGGAGAGTGCTATGTTCCTAGCTGAAATCCCTAGACAGACCTTATTCTCAGTTGGAGATTATCCTGTGTCTGAGGCAATGAATCCCTTTTCTTCAAAACTACCATGCAATCCTTGTCTTTCTCTTATTTCTTTTGATGTATAAAAATTTACATTACAGAGTGAAAGTGCCATCTGTGAGATATTTTCAAGAACATCTACAGAATGTCCCTTCATGTTCACACCTTTCTTTCATTTTGATCGTGTATCTTATGTAGCATGCTGCACAACATAAATACGCAGCCTTTTCCAGAAATATGCACATGTATGCCATATTAATAGAATGCTGTATTGTACTTTTTAATTGTGCTAATTAGAATTTAGTCTATTTAGATGAATTAATGGGTTGCTTAATTTCTTAGCACTTCTTGACAAGCACATTTACAAGGTAACCCTTGTGATAAGGAGGAATTCTGCAGAGGGTGCTTGTGAGACACCATTGTGGTATAAGCAAAGGGTTACAGTTTCTTTGGATCTACCACAATATCCCTAAAATAAGGGGGAAGAGGTCAGTTCACCCAGAATCCACTGTCATTCTGAAGTGATTGCTTATTGCCCAATATATATTAATACTATACGATGTCTGTGTAAAGTAGCATTGTTGTACTGTATCCTTTCGTGCATGTTTGTATTAAATGCAACAGTCTATGAAAGAGCTTCACAACAAAGTGCAAATATTTCTCAAATATATGACTAAAGACCCCATGCCACTTGAGAACTTAATGGTTTGTACTGGGTCTAGCCAAGCTTGGCTAACTGCACGTTTGGCAAGTCTCACTCCTAAACATGGACAAGTGAACTTTAGTGTCTCCAGAGCAGGAGCTGAATCTATGGGACGGGTTAAATGTAGTAATAAGGAGTGAGCTGAACCTGAATAACTGATGAAGGGTTGGTCTGGACCATAAAATAAAGAAGGGGCATTTGGTGCTGGGTTTCCTTTCATGAAGGCTAGCTAATGATGCTGAAAGTCCATGAGAAGCAGGGTCCAATTGCCAGGCAGAACCAGCATTATTAGCTGAACTTGCAGAAGAGAAAGCTGACAGTGATAGGTGGATGTGCAGTTGTTCTTTGTCATTTCTGTCAAGCTCTCTTTTTGTAAACCCTTGTGAATTGTGCCATTTACTTTGTATTCAAAGGCTTCCAGGAGGAAAGGGGTGTCTCTGCTTAAGCCCTGTGGGTCAGTTGGCATTGGTGGCATAAAGCAGCATGGGACGATACTTCTGGGGGAACTTTGGGTAGGCAGCAGAAACACACCAAGTAGAGAGAAGGCTTGTAAGAGGTGAGAGAACCTTGTCAAAAAAACCCCATCATCCATATCTCCTTATACACAATATGTAATTTGCATGAATGGAGCCTCTGATAAATGAAATTCCACCACCAACAGCTGCCAAGGCGCAGAGGACACGGGAGAGTTTCTTCTTCTGTTCTCCTTGCAGCTAGGGTTTTTTGTTGTGGGGGAGAAGGCTGCCATAGGGAGCTATAACACGTGTCTCCCTGTTCCTGTGTCAGCGAGGTGGCTTCTTGGCCTCTGATCACTGCTCAGGACTGGATCTTTTCTCTGGACGTTCATTGTGCAACCGTGCCATGGGTGTGAGTGTACCAGGTCACAGGGAACAGCCTCCGGGGTGCCAAGGGCTGCTGGAATGATTAGAAACCTCTTCTTTGGAGTGGAGCCGTAACACCGGTGGGATTGGTTTTGGCCATTCCTGTACTCAAGTAAGACACAGGAAGCATGCTCTACATTCTCTGTGCTGTCTTTGATCAGCTGCAGGGAAAATAATTATAGCTTGTAATTTATGTAAGGCATCTGGGGAAAATTTCAACTAACAGTAGAAAACCTATTATGCCATTCAGTGGGACCTGGACAGACTGCAGAGCTGGGCGGAGAGGAACCTGATGAAGTTCAACAAGGGCAAGTGTCGAGTGCTGCACCTGGGGAGGTCAAACCCCATGCACCAGTACAGGCTGGGGGCTGACCTGCTGGAAAGCAGCTCTGCTGAGAGGGACCTGGGAGTCCTGGTAGACGACAAGCTGACCATGAGCCAGCAATGTGCCCTTGTTGCCAAGAAGGCCAATGGTATCCTGGGGTGTATTAAGAGGAGTGTGGCCAGCAGGTCGAGGGAGGTTATCCTCCCCCTCTACTCTGCCCTGGTGAGACCCCACCTGGAGTACTGTGTCCAGTTCTGGGCTCCCCAGTTCAAGAAAGATAAGGAACTCCTAGAAAGAGTCCAGAGGAGAGCTACCAGAATGATAAAGGGACTGGAGCATCTCCCCTACGAGGAAAGGCTGAGAGAGTTGGGCTTGTTCAGCCTGAAGAAGAGAAGACTGAGAGGGGATCTCATCAACGCATACAAATATCTTAAGGGCGGAAGTCAAGAGGACGGAAGCAGTCTGTTTGCAGTGGTGTCCAACGACAGGACTAGGGGCAATGGATGCAAACTGAAACACGAGAGGTTTCAGTTGAATATGAGGAAGAACTTCTTCACTCTGAGGGTGGCAGAGCACTGGAACAGGCTGCCCAGGGACAAATGCCGTTTTGTGTACAGTGTATTTGTGGTAAAAATGTCTGTGTATGGCACCTATAGACACTATGAAGATTTTGGGCCCACTTCTCACTAACTCCTATCATATGTTTAGCACACAGCAAAATGAAAAGATTAATAGTGCTCTCTTTTGCCTTTTTTGTGGTATGCGGCGAACTTAGCTTGGCTGTTTAGACATAGTCAGGATACAGTACCATAACATTTACAATGACATTAAAGAATGAACATTTTTGAAAAATGTAACTTAAAAAACCTTAAAACGTAAAAAAACCCTATTACTTTAATCAAGAGGTAATATTAATATTGATTTCATTAAACTTATCATATAATTATACATTATAATATATATGAGGCAATATAGTTATTAATTATAACCACCATTAGTAGAAATTTAATATATTAGTATTTATTAACTGAGATAACACCAGTTTAAAGATTATAAAAAAATCAAATATTTAATCCAGCTCGATGCCACATTTTTTCTTGTTGTTATGTTGTTCAAGAAACAACCATTAATTCAGGATTTGATTTTGTGAGATTCAAACAGATATACAAGGATAAGGCGTGCTAACATACACTGCAAAAGGGAGCAGAGCAGGGTAGTTGCAGGTTTTCAAACCTTGTACATGCTGACGGGTTGCTGAAAGCTGGTACCAGAAAAAGTGTCTATTTTTATTTTAGAGAGGAAATAAAAAAAAAAAAATTACTCTCTGTTATGCTTTGGCACTTTGCCTGTCAGCACTGATGGAGCGGCGGGCACCCTGCAGTCTTCCTGGAGCAGCAGCAGGGCTCCAACTTGGAGGACATGATCCTACATGGAAAAGGGCTGCTGGAATTCCGCTAGGGCTTGTTTTAGTCTTGCTCTCTCCTCTCCCTATCCCACCCAGAATGGGAATTTTGTGTCAGAAAGAAAAAAATTGTTTCGGGAGGTGCTGTTCAGACACCCCAAATGGCTGCTTGTGAGGCCTGGGCTCTGTTCTCCGCTCCAGCAGTCATACAGGTGGCGGAGTACCATCCAGGTCATTCTTTATCCTAGCTTCCTTCCAGCATTGATTATTTCATCTTTTTTGAATTGTCAGCTAACTGGTGCAGGTCTGTCAACCTCAGCTCTTGAAGTTACATGGTGCACCGCTTAGGGTTGTCAGAGGACAAAACCTAGGGATTGTATCGTAACGTAGTATGTCGTGTAATAGCATCTTACCATTCTGTTACTCCAGTGAAAGAACAGGGTTAAGTGAACAGGGTTAAGTGTGCACATCATTGCCCCAGTTGCTTCTTAATAGACTGAAAGAATCAATTTCCATTTGTCACATGGCATTTCTTTTTTATACCTCATTGATTATATCATGTGCAGCATTTTGGTCTGTTTCTGTTTTAAAATGACGTATTTTACTCAGTGCTTTGTAGCTTCAGCAATATGGTTATTTAAAATTAGTGTAACTGATACTCTGACCTATGCCCAGGTCTAAGAATAGGGCTTAAAAAACCTTGTGCTCTATGATGTGTTCAGGTAGCGTACGTATGTTCATCTTCAGTATACTGCCGTTCTCTCACTCTCTGATACAGTATATTAAAAAAATAGCAATTATGCTGAAGCAAGCTAAGTGAGACCCAGCAAAAAAAATATTTGGCCTGGCTGACTGCAGAATCTACTAGATACATGTGTGAATTTAGAATCTACATTTAAAATTAGGTGATTAGCTGATTTTTTTTTCAGTGTGGATTAGCCAGTTTAGTTTGAGTTTCATTTCATGCTCACATAAATCCAACATCAGTTTCACGATGAGAGTCTTCTGCATATGCTAGTTACAAGACTATGAGACTTTCTTGGTAATGCCCATGTGATACAAAAGCAGTCTTTGACTTCCAGTTCCACCGTGTGCCTTTAGAGATTTCTGCAACATGATAGAAGATGTAAGCAGTGAAAGAGCGGGAAATTAAGCAGGAGGAATATTGGAGTTGTGGTCTGGGAGCTGTTATTATTAAAGAACAAGTGGGGAGAAGTAATTATTGAGATGCATTGTGCCTAGTGCTATCACTCAGGCAACAGGATTAAACCATACCAGATAAAAATCATCGTATACTTATTTGCTGGATCAACTCTATCCGTCCAAATTGTCAATATTAATACACTGTGAATGTTACATGTCTTTGAGGATGCCCAAATATAGAGAAGGAAAAGGAAAGAAGATATCAGTACATTTGCAGTAAAAGTACATTCAACCCTTTCCCTTTGTGGATTTAGGAAAAATATTTGCTATTGGACTCTAGGTGAGTTACTAGATTTTTTAATTATGAAAGTGACCACAAGGCAACTTTACATTATATTTTGAATGCATATGAGAATGCCCCTGTTTTTAGAGGTGCTATAAACATTTGGATTTCTCCCATGAATATCAAATGGTATCTAATTCTGTATCTGGGTTTGGGCTGATACTCCAGGTGCAAAACATTTTGATCCTAGTTTTCTTACTTACGCAGATGAAAATATATCAGTAACTACACCAATTGAAATTATCAGAGATACAAAAGGGTTAAAATAATTGAGATCAGAACTGGAGAAAACTAGTGTTACTAGCTAAATTAAAATCCACACAAATAGGATGAACAAGTTTTAATAAAAATAACCCAACAACATTCAGTTGATGACTATATCAACTTTGTCTTAGAAGAAAGCCAATGACTTTCTTTGATTCATTGAATTTTATCTCTTGTAACTTGTCTCAGCAGTCTAGTTAATCTAGCGGAACCTCAGTTTTTTTTCTTTTTTATTCCCAGTGATAAAAGAGCTAAGGTCCCTTTCTTAGAAAGTTTGCAGACAGGTTTTCTGGCATCTATAGGAAGAAACTGGGAAAAAAGTAGTCAGGAAGACTGAGATTTAACAGCTGCTATTATTAGTAGTAGTATTAGTATTCAGACTCAAGCAACATCTTTTTTTGATTATTTTAAAATATTTATAGCCAATTTTTTTTTTGTGGAATGATGCTTGTTATTGGGGACTTCGAGCCTAGTGTGATTTTTTTATATGGTACACCAGAAGAGGCAAGAATTCAAGATTTTTCTTGTAAATGATAGCATAGCTTTAGCTATCATTATCCAATATTAAAATATTACTTCCAAAATAGCCAACCCTTTCTGTTACTACTGTGAAATCTCAAAAAGATTCATGAGTATTTTTCTTTTCATGTTCAGATAATACCTTTGTGGGTTTCCGCTGTTTCTCCAATATCTTAACATAGGCCATTTGCTAGGGGACCTGAGAGATATATAGAAAAACGTAGGTAGAGAAACCATTTTCTGTGCAATTGGTCTCTGAACACAGAATATCTTCGATCTGGAAAGGAAATAAATGTTTATTAGAAGGAAATGATGGTATAAAACTTGTGAGTGGGAAATTCAAAGAATAGGAAACGTACTAAATCATAACAACTCCAAGTATTTGTTAGCAACACCGTAAAGTAAAAGGGTGGCTGTTCACCTTACCATGTTGGTAAGCCAAAACCCACAGAAAGTTCTGAACCGGGAAGTTACATGTCTTGGCCCCTTTATAGCAGAAGGGGGCAGTGTTGGCCTTAGAAAGAGAATTTTTCTCTTGCCTGTCAGTCCAACATAAGGACAAATTACATACCTGATGCTAGAAGCAACACCAAATTAATGGAGAGCAAAGAGTTGCAGTTTCGTAGAGCTTTTTCACAGGAGGGGTGATTTTTCATCAGTTTACCTAACTAAAGTTGTGAGACTATCAGATGGTATAGAATGAATTTTTGATCTTGATTCCACCTCAGGGAAAGTTCTTATTTTCTATACAAATGTCACAGCTTTTATAAACTTCACAATCATATTAAAAATATGAGGTCGTCTAGGAAGAGACATTTGAGCTTAATAGCAGCTATTGGCTCACACTTTTTATGCATTATAATTTATAGGTTCCATTTCAATCCAGGATTCAATGCGATATAAACCTTTTCTCCCTGCATTGTTAGTGTTCCTGCTAAGCAACAACAACAACAACAAATCTTAATTTTTTCCTTTTTTCCCCACACTGTTATATATGTATAGCAGACATTTGGATCAATTCACTACAACCATTTAACATAAAACCCCTATATTTGACTATATTCAAAAACTGTCACGCTATTTCTCAAGAAACATGTTGTTTCCATGATTTGAATGGGCTCAAATCAACATAATGGTACCAAGCTCATAGAAAATAGCTGAGAAAATAAAAATGTAAAAATAAATAAAACATATTATGTAAATTAAAGAAAGAGTAAAACTAAATAGCATAGAAAAAATACTGCTTGTTATACTTGTTTTGCACTACAAAAATTACAGAAAAGAGACAGGGCTAGCCAAAACCTACTGAGATTAATAGACAAAAATGTTTTTCCTTTCTCTTTTTACTTAATGTGTGTTAAACTGAGGATGCTATGCTGAAGAGGTGCACATCATTAAAACAAAGCTTGATTGGTGAGTAGAAATATGTTTTATGCTGTAATTATAATTTTAAAAATAGAAGTATACTCTTGTACTTCAGCTATCAGAATTTTTAGTCTGACAATATTCTGAATAATGTGTAAAAAATTTACTGCTGTGAAAATAGTGACTACCGTAAATGAGCAGTTAATTGAATTGTTTTCCGCAAAAAAATTTGATATTCTCTACATGTCATGAAAAAGATTTATTCAATTATCTAATTTCTGGATTAATTTGACATATTCATATATACTTTCTGGAAACAGAGAGAGATGGATAGTCAGTGTGGTATCACTGGGAATACTCAATAGTGTTTTAAAATAAAATCATTTGTTTTTCTTAAAGTTTCATTGATTGAATAAGTCTCGTTCATTAAAAGATTTTAAAAACTCGATAGTCCCTCAGCCAGTCTTACAGCTGCCTGCTCTGTGCCAGTCACTCACACAGAGCAAAGAAAAGGAAGAGGAGGGAGAAGCAGTCATGCCTTCCTCTAGTCCTTGGCACTAGCCCAACATAAAAGCGGCTAGAAAACCATTCTCCTGAAAGAGGAGATGATATAAAAATTCAGTGAGACAGTGCATGAGTGTGAGGGATCCAAAGGGAACTAATTCCAAGAGAAACCCCCAGTGGCGTGTAGAGAGGGTGAAGGAGGTTGCCACTTCACCTGCAAAGGAAAGGAAGCCTGGGAAGAGGGAGCGCAGAGGGGTCAGAGTTAGGATGGGCTGGTAGGGAAGCAAGATAAAAGAAAGGAGAAAGCGGAATCACAGGAAATGGAAAACGGACCTTATTTGGTTGATTTTTTTATTGTTAAACTGCAATGTTGACAGTGGGATCTGGATGTTCTCTCAATGTGGTATCCTGTTGAGATCCTCATGTGGTATAATATTCTGAGGACAAGGAATGAACCATCTGTGATTTTTGTCATTTACTGTGAGCAGAAAACCTGAACATTAGCCTCATGTGTTTTGAAGCTTCTGTTTCCTAACATTACTATAAAAAGAGCCCAGAATATACCAAGGTGAAGACAAATCACAATGAGGCACAGTGGTCTTCTTCCCTGGAAAAATATAAACTACTCTTTTTTTTTCTGTCCTCGAGGTCGCTGCCTGCTCCTCTCCCCTGAAGAAAGGGCTGCCACCTCAGCTCTTTGGAAGTGCCAGGAGGGTGATTCATGCAGCGGGTGGCTGTCTTCCCCTTCTGAGCCCACCACAGCTCTGCAGTGAGCAGCATGCTGCTGTGGGAGTGCTGTGTGTTGGAAGATGTATAAACGCAAGGTCTCACAGCTTTTGACGAACAATTCCATGGCTCTTTTCATGGCCCTGCGTGTTAACTCTGTAATCTGGCCAAATACGTATTTGAATAATTATACTCTGCCTTCTGCAGAACACGTTCCAGGTAGTTTGAATTGGAAAATATTTTTCTGTTTTGTTTTATTAAATTGTGGTTTCTAAAACAGCCTTGTAAAAAAGGATTGCAAAAAATCTGTTCTAGCTCAGTTCCATTCACATTTCAGTGATGGGTAAATGGCTCAGTTCTCTTTTATACCGTTATTGAAATGCTTTTGATGAAATTGTGTTTGATTCAAGTTTTTCTTATGCTCCTCAAATGTGTCACATCAGAAATTCCTAAATTATAGTTTATGGGCGATATGGAATTGGTCAAAATCAAAACTAGAAAATGCAATTAACATAAAAAATGCATTCAAATATACAATGTTCAAGAAAACAGAGAACAAGCCAGTATTTATATTATAAAATCACTGTACCACAGCACATAAGGGAATCCAGTGGAAATTTTGCTTGAGCAGAGGCTTCAGGACCCAACCTCTTTTTATTCTTTTCAACAGCATTGTCAAGGTATCTTGCACTTTTCATACAAAAAATACGTCTTTGTCTCTTGGAGCTAAAACGATTTTATTTTAACATGACCACTATTATGTCTCAGGATATGCCTGAAATAAGTTATAGTAATTTCTGGAAACAAGATACCACCTACACCATAAGCCTCTTAGGGTTTTCTAGTTCTAAAACAATTTGCAAATTGTGTCCACATGTTCTTTGAATGGAGATAACATTTTAAAAAGATGTGTGTAATAGAGTAAGGTTAAACCTGCAGTGTCTTTCGATAGTGTATTCAAGGCTGAGGACAAGGCTTATAAAAAACCTAATCTGCAGACTATCTGCACTACTTATCTGTCGGGGTCTCTCTCAGCAAGCTGCTTAGTTCGCTTAGAGGGAAAGTCTCCATCACATCTGCACTTTGCTCTGGCTGGATTACTTGCAGTCTGGATGGGCTCTGGCTTTCCATGCCTGGTGAGCTGTTTTCTTGCGTGGCTTTGTGCTGGTGTCTGACAGCGCTCGAAGGCTGACGTCAGGTAGACAAGCAATCCGGCATTGTTTCTTGAGGGCCGTAGTGTTGTCTTCAGGAAGGGAAAATAGACACCCTGTGAGCAGATTGAACCAGGCTGTCTACAGGGCAAATAAGTACTTGGGAGCAGGGTTTTGGGAATGCTGCTTTTTAGGTCCCTCCTGGCAGCTACCAAAGTACAGTATAGATCTAGACTGGGGAGTTATAATGCAGTTTTCACAAGAACCAGGACTTTTGCCCACACTTTGAGGATTTTTCTCACTGAGCCATAGAATCCTCTTGGGAAGTAATGCATTTAATCCCATTTTCTATTTCCACTTGTCCTGCTCTCAAACACTGAAAAATGTACAGCATTTGCTCGTTGATGCAGTGGTGGTTTGACTTTCAAATAAAGAAACAGTTACAGCTGGCTCAGAAGGCATTGTCTTGTCTCGCTTTTTACATGTTAGAGCTTCTGGGAATTTAGTCACAGTTGTTTTTGTAATCTTCCCAAAAATATGACTAGACCACTTCCTCAGTCCCTTAAATTTGAACTGTTAGTAGCTGGGTGAGCCTCAGAAAATCTAATAAAAAAAAAATCACTTTATGTTGCCCTTTAGAAATAAAATTTTAGCCATTGTATGGTCTATACCTGTGCATATCTGCTAATGAACTTCTGAACTAATTTTGGCAATAAGTACATGCTCTCTTCTAAAAGCATTGGCTTCCTCAACTGAAAGTAATTAGCAAAATAGTAAAGATGAAATTTTACTTTTAAAAAAAATAGTATTTTTGCTTAAAACATGCATGGGACAAAATTGCATCATGCCCTTAATGCTTAACAAAGAACAAAAAGAAGAAAGATATTCAATTAAGAAGACTTTTAAGAAACAAGTTTAAATGTGGTCTAAATAATTGGCATGATTTTTCAGAAACACGGGAGAGCAATAAAAATATTTTCTACATTTACATCATTAATTTGCACATTTAAATGCAGGAATTCCTGTTAGCAGGAGGATTTAAAATTGATATTCAGGTCCGGTATGCCTACCTGTCAAAGGACTGTTCTTTTATTACGCGCCAGTGTACAAATGGCAGCTGATCTAAGGCTTCAGCTGACGGTCAGTACGGTCTCCCCAGCCAGTAGTGCATAAAACGAGTCATATAACTCCCGGGAGCCATCATGCTGTGGCAAAAAGAAATAGGGATACCAAAGCATACCTGTCCCCGTGAGCTGTGGGCAGGAGTCGCGGAGGACAGGATGGGTAGCACCTGGCATCTCTGCTCTCGTTTGAAACTGGATAGGTGCTAGGGGTGTAGCTGCTGTTTGCAACTTGGTTCCTAAGCATTGGTATCCTATGCTTATGAACTTGCCTTCAAAATCTTGTAAGCCTTGTATTTTTCTCACTGTCTAACTTCACCTGTGTAACACACTCTGACATTGTGAATTTTTGTGAAAAACAAAGGCCCCCCATTTGAGGAACATTAATGAGTCCTTATCTCTTTTTTTGCCCTCTGTCAATACATTATGCTATACACAGGAGAAGGTGTATTATCACCCAAAGCTTTCCCCCCTTTCCCAGCCTGTTGAAAACAACTTTTGCGAAGCAAGATTTTGTGGGCAACAGTATCACAACCATGGGTTAAAGGGCTAAGAAATAAGCTTTATGTTATTTCTTTTTAGCTCATTGCACACGCACAGCACAGGTGGCCTGCAGATGTGTAGTAAATCTGATGCTCCAGCAACGTGTTAGACTTAGTGCTCATGCTCAGGCAGCATGAGTATAGAAAGCCCAGTGCTTCTGAGAGAGTGCGCGGTATGCAGTTATGTTGTAACTCTGAGGTTTCCTGAACAAATTGCATTTACGGAGTGTGTGCAATATAACACCAGGCATGCCAGAATGTATGGTAACCGGTAGGAGTTACTGGGCTTACCTACTGATCCGATTAGGCTATGACATGTAAGGAAGTCCTTGACAAATGCAGAAAACATTAAGAACCTCCTAGACAAAATTTACAAGGTTCCATCCAAGAAAATAATCCAAGAATATCCCCTGCAGAGACTACACCGAGAATCATCAAGGATCTCTTCGTACTTTCTGTTTCATGCTCAAAATATTTTGCAATTAGCAAAACCTAAGATATCGTGCACTGATTAAAAGAAATCCACACTAGTTATTTGTTTTGGAATAAGAAAAGAAAAAGAAAAATTTCCTTGTCATGTCATGTGTTGCGTTTTTGGAAGGAGCACTGCTGTAACTGTCATAGGTGTAGGATGTGAGATGGAGTAGAACACAAGCCTACTTAGCAAATGGTTGAAACATTGCATTTATGCATGTGTTTGCATTAATGAGGTTGTAAAATCATCTTGAAAATTGCAATATGAAATAGGAGGAGAGGATATGCGGAAGATTTTTTTTTTTTTCTGATGGATTTGTACCTCCAGTCTTGCTTGCTTTTGGGAGCTCTGAACCTTGCAAAGCCATTGCGGTTTGCATGAACTTAGTTCTAAACAAAGCTCTTTCCCAGCATCTAAGAGAAGGAAGGAGGTCCTTTCCTTCAAATTCCATTTTAGGATGTATTTCTTCCATCAGCACTCTATCTGTTTCTCCACTTCCTTCCTCAGCTGCAGCTGTCTTGAAATAAGCTTTGAATTAACTCACAATTTGAAAAGTGCCAAAGGAGGCCCTTTGTTTACTACCAAGGCATGTGTCAATCTGTATGCTGACAGTCTTTTACACAGAGACTCAAAAAGGTGTCCCACATGCAGATTTGGAACATGACTCCCTCTTTATTTGCCACTGTTATGTGACATGTAATGTACAGATTGTGATGATTTATTTGGCATTTATATTGCAGTTGTAATTGCAGTCATTGACCAGATCAAGGCTCTCTAGTGTAGTATGAAGATGCAATGAAAGGTAGTTATGTCCCCAAAAAGCATGTATGTGCACTATAATAATCCCAAGTTGATCCTGAGGAAGCAAGGTAACCCTTTATTTTAGCAAATTGACTTAGTTGGATTCTTGGAGCATGCATGTGCGTTATGCATGCATGCATGCTTAATGCATAACTTAATGCAGCTCTGTTGTGTGAGCATTTCTTCTCCTCTCTCTATACCCAGTGGGATGGTGTTTTGTAGCAGTGTGTTGAAATAGTTTTAAATGCATCATGGTCAGTGGTCTTCTTTCCAGCCTTTTTCAGCTTATTATCCTTAAATCCGTTGCTGCCACCAGAGAAGTGGGACTTGGCAGTGCTGAAGCATGCAGTGCCAATTGAAATTCACCAGCGCGATATAGGAGGATGACAAACTGGCTCAGCAAACGTGAGTGCTCTGTCTGCATGTCAAAAGCCAATATCCACTAGACACAAAATCATTAAGTTGGTTAGGAAATATTGTCAAGCTAAATAGTTTCTGGGTTTGCTTTAACCCTGATTGCTTTAACACTGCCCATGGAATCTTTTGCAGTCTACTGAGGTTGTCTCAAACTAGTTGAAGAGGAAGTTTTAACCACATTACTTTAATTTCTTTTACTTTGACTTTTTAGGCTAACATTTGCAAATGTGCTTTTGGAATCTTCACACATACACTTGGGAGATCACGTTTCCTAGGAAAATCTTTAGGGTCAAATGAATTTTCCATATGGGGATTCTAGCCCCTAGAACCGCCCCAAGAAATAAGAACTATCAAGCTAAAGGGACCACGGTCATTTAAAACAATATTTTTCTCACTTAAGTAGTGAACAAGTGCTACTTCCCTACAGGGCCTTGCATGTTGAACATATTATGCTGTGTTTGTCCTGAATTCTGTTAAATTAAATCAGTTGAGCAGTTTCTGGTACAGAAAGGTTTGGTTTCAAGCTTCCTGAAAGTTAGTGATAAAGTTTGCTATAAAAGTAATGATGAAGTCGTAGCACTAGAGACAAAGACAGTACGTCTGGAAATGCAGCAAGAAAAACCAGTTTGTGAGATTTGTGGAAACCAGCCTTCAGTTACTCATTCACAGCTTTCTCTTACACCCCAACACAGAAGTGGTGCAATGTACTTCCAAGTTCAGTATTATCTTAATGGGTAAAATGACAATAATATGTGCTCTTTTCTAGCCATAAAAGTGGATACACTGTTAAAGACAGAAATGGACTCTGTACAAGGAATCACTTTGGTGTCTGTTTAGCTTTGCTGAATTTTGGTGTGGTGTCCTGAGAATGGTGAGGCAGACCGAAAGACGGACGGGCAGAAAGTTCTCCCATTTCAGTCCTTAGATCCTTGCAGTGCCAGCTATGTGTCAAACATCCATTTCTATGCTCTAGACAACATCTGATCTACTTGCCTGGACTCTTTGCAAACAGGAGAAAGAAATAACAGTTTTGAGGGGGGCAATCGTCTTACACAAACAATCAAACTGACCAGATAAATCTTGTTCTAGAATTTGGTATTTCTCTTCACTGATGATGAAACTAGACAACTAGCTGAGAAGGAAATGTTTATACTACAGAGCTTTAAGGTTAGGTGCAATGAAATCTCATTCTAGGAATTGCAATAGGATTATAGGAATTAATATGCTAACAATGACCTTTCCTAGTAAAAGATTAAACATTAGCAAGACGGGGACTGAAAAGCTGTAATTTAGACGTAAGTTTTGGTGGAGACCATAACAGAATTGGTTTTTTCTTTTCCTCATTTCTCCTATGAGAAGATGTCTAAAAAAGTAATTATTTTGATGAAAAGAACCTACTAGTCTTTATTTCAAATATTTTCATGGATGGCTTATTATCCACTTTCTCTTGAACAAAAATTTTCTTTAACATAATACCTTCTCTCCTCTTGTATTTAACATCCTTCCCACCACCGCTGTCTTTTTGTGTTTACTGCCAGCCTTCATTTTTCTGGGGTAAATGAACGAGATTCTTTTTGTAATTGTTCTGGTATACTGCAATCCCTAATTTTCCTAAGAAGCCCTTCTGTATTTAAACAGCTACCCTGAGGTTGGATACTGCTTAGATTCAGTGGATCTTCCTTTACTGTGTTTTTTCCAGGCGATGAGGTCTTACTTCATAACACGAATGGTTGTCCTTATTTACTAAATTTTTTTTGATTTTTATAACTTAATTTATCAAATCTGTATTTTTGTCTCATTTTGCAGTCCTGCCCTATGGTTGCATCAGTCTTAACTTACATATGAGTGAATTTAACTAGCTATTTTATATTTGTGGGCCAGAATAATTACTGCAAATATGAAATAGCCAGCTCAAGAAGGCCATTTGTAATGTCCTCCCATTTTAATAGTTTTTGCTTCCAGCACAGTTCATTACTCTTTTCCCTTTAATTAGTTTCAAATGCATCCCAAGTGCATTACCTTTTCTTGTTTGTTGCTGTCCATGTAGAACCACATTTTCTCTGCCTTATCAAGTACAGTTATCACATTAGTTTTACAGCTATAGTTCACTCTGTTGTTCTTTTTTCCATATTTTTTATTGTATTCCTCTTCTGCAGACATATTATGTCCCACTGGTAGGCCTGCAGTTGAAATGATACCATCTTTCCTTTTTTTCTCAGTAGAGGCAGTACATTTACGTGATTATTTTAATTCCTTCTTGAGATCTTCATGATTCTTAGGAGGCTGATAGCTTGTAGCATTATCATAAGACTTCTAACCTAGAAAAATGGAAAATTAAGGGAGAGAAGCAAAAGATTACTTGTGAAGCTGCCTGTTGTACAGGGTCAATGAATCAGCTCCCATTTGTGTGAAGTAAAACTTTTGTTAGTGTATTTGTATTCCAATTTCTTTCAGTTATTTGTCAGAAAGCTCTCTGAGACAGGTTCATACCTGAATGTGTGGAGGTATTTTTTTTTTAAACAGGTCTGATTGTTTGGATTTACTATCTAGTTAAAGCTGTTCTTCATCTATCTTGGAGGCTGTCCCATTATCTAATATGTAAAAATGTCCTTTTTACTATCGATGAAAGCACCTGGTGTGGTGTAAAGTGGTGTGAGACTGTTAAATGCAGCTTTACAACATGGTGTCATATTTACGAACAAGCCAAATTATTCTCCACAGAATTTTACTGCAGAACAATTATATTTATACAGTATAAAAATATGTATCACTGCAGCCTGGCTTTTGCTTCCAATTCTCAAAAATGAAACTGCATCAAATGTCAGAAAGAGCTAGACTTTTTTCTTTCTGCCTTTAGTCACTTTCTCCAATGAGTTGGATGAATACTCCGTAACTGGACTCTTTTGGCTAGTTTAGTACTGAACTAAAGCCAGATCTATGAATTAATTCAGCTTTTGCCTCTTTTAAAATGGATGAAATCCCAATGAAAGTCCCTTAGCATAAAATTATTTCATAAATAGCAGATTTAGAGGCAATATAAATACAATTATTTGGATGATTACATCTCTTCTTGGTAAAGGAAAAGAAAATATTTTAAAGTGAATCACTAGCTGCCCTTTACAGTTCTCTATATAGAGATCATTGTTAATAGTCAATGACACTTGGCAGAATCGGATAAAAATCATAGCAATAAAACATAAAAACTATTTGAGTAGACTTGTCATTCATCAGTTAAAACCAGTTAGGAAAAGACAAAAATGCCTGCCAGTAATAATGCTTGACCTAATCATTAATGTGGTAGTCTTTGATTAACCTAACCCATGCAATAAGAGCATTCATGAAAATCACATATGTAATTAAATACAATGGAATAAAGTAGATTGGAACAGAATACATTTTTAAATTGCTTTCAAGGACTGGTGCCCTCACAATTAAAGCTATTTGGAAGGTACACTAGACCAAAGGATGTGGTGCATATAACTTCTCCATTAACTTGTGAGCATTTTGAGATATAAACAGATGAATTAAGTAGCTCTACCTATAGCACTTTGATAGTTTATGTAGGAAATTTGCTTGTAGTGCTGTAACTTATTAGTTGTGCTCTGGAGTACTGAATCACCTATGTTCTGATCGCTTTTTGAACGGAAGGCAACTAACTATGAAAACTAATGTAAAAACAAGTTCACCGTAACTTGACTTACCAGTCAGCATGTAATGGATTGTATACTGACTTCTTGTGTAGTCAACATTGGAGCCTTGCTGAGCTGCTGTGATGAATTGTAGCTAACACTGGTTTTGCTGCTATTGTTTCATACTGAGTATTGGATTGTTATTTCAATAGTCAATTCACTGTTAGTGATTTAAAAATTAATATAAGTATTTTTTAGGAAGGACGCTTGACTTCAAGCTGGCACTGGAAGTTATTTAAAAGCCGATTAACTGTAGTCATAAGGCTACATGAATTTTTCTACTTGATTCTGGTTAGTATGTTAAACAACTCTATCCTTCCATCACCGTTTCAAAATTTCTCTAATTCTTCCCATTTTTCTGGTGTTTTTCTAGATAAGAGCCATTTAAGTTTGAAAATTATTTACCAGAGTCAAAGAGAGAGTGAGAGAGAAGGACAAGGAGTAAATGTGTAGATCACAAGAAGCCTCTATATGAAGCAGGCTGAACTGATTTTCTGATGCCTTCTTTCATTACAAATTCATGCCTAATTTACTAATTTGTTGACTCCTCTAAAATTTTTTGTAGATTTTTTAAATTTTCTTTTTTTAAATGAATACCTTAGTTAACAGTGTCCCTGCTCACTGCAGGGGGGTTGGACTAGATGACCTCTAGGGGTCACTTCCAACCCCAAACATTCTATGATTCTGTGATTCTACCTTTGTTTCAGGTAAGATTCTTTTTCCCTGAAAATGTTACATACATATACTTGTTTCCACATTAAAATTTTTCTTCACTTCTTCCACCCCCTCCTGTGAAAAATTTATATAAACTCCACAACTCTTATGCACATTAAGGAAACAAAGACCAGGAAGTTCTAACTGTAAGTCAATGGTAACTACTTAAAGCATACTCAAGAGGACAGTAAGACCTCTGGTTTTGCTTAAAATGAGGCGGAGGTAATCTGGATCTCAAACAGGAACAGAGTCTCCAATCAGGGGGTCACCAAAATGAAAGCCTGGTTACTGGCCAATTTAAACACAAAGGAAGGTTTCATAACACATAACTAGCACAAACAACTTCTAGTAGGAAACTAAAAAAAAGGAAATTTAAGGCATTTTTCCATTTATTTGAATCTGAACAGGATTAAGTCCTCAAATTATTGTCTCATTTCAGGTCCTTCCTTTGCAGTTTTCTCTTTTGTGAGTTGGAAACTACTTAAATGGTGCTGTACTGGACTTGAAGGTTCATATAGTCTTTCCTTCATTGGCCCCATCTTGTTCTGTCCTAGGTGAAATCACTCATGTTTTGCACAAAGCCAGCAAGTTTTGTTCGCTCTTCAGAAGGGAGGGGATATTTCACAAAATAGTTGATCCATACAGGGCAAAAATGCATTTTCTTTATAATGTCATTTTAAGTTTGACTTATCCCTGCTGCAGTGAGAGGGTTCAATTTACATGCATATTGGCTTTGAGAAACTATGTAATTTGGATCCCATTCATTCTGAATATATTTTTTAACTGATTGTAGAGCTTTGCGTTTGGGATTTAGAGTGGACTGAGCCTCAATTGGATGATATAACTTTAATAAAGGGAAATACAGCCAAGCTACATGAGAGCATCATTAACACATCCATTATGTTCCTGAGACTTGAAAAAGAACACCCAGGAGACTTCACAAGTTAGAAACATAACTAACTTATTTAAAAGTTCCTTGCCTTTATAACTATCCCTGTTTAACTATAGTATTGAGATCTGGACTGTGTGAAAAGAGTGGTTTTTGTCTTTGTAAGTCTAAAAATAACAGTAAGTATGAGTGAAAAGTTAGCTTTCTTTAAAGCTTCTTTCTTTAGTCATCAATAAACCTAATTCCCTTTCCTCCCTCTTCCAGGCTGAGCAACGAAGAAAGTTATTATCTCCTAGGCTAGTGAGATTTACATGACGTAAAATACCATGGAGAGTGGTTTGGCAAGTACATCAGCCTCAGGACTCTGGGATGCGTGTCCCATGGCTGAGGGAACTGGGGTTGTTTAGCCTGGAGAAAAGGAGGCTGAGGGGAGACCTTATTGCTCTCTACAACTCTCTGGGAAGGAGGTTGTAGCAAGGTGGATGTTGGTCTCTTCTCCCAAGTAACAACTGATAGGGCAAGAGGAATGGCCTCAAATTGTTCCAGGAGAGGTTTAGATTAGATATTAGGAAAAACTTTTTCACAGAAAGGGTTGTGAAGCATTGGAACAGGCTTCCCAGGGAAGTGGTTGAGTTCTCATCCCTGGAAGTATTTAAAAGACACCTAGATGTGGGGCTTAGGGACATGGTTTAGTGGTAGACTTGGCAGTGTTACATTTATGGTTGGACTTGATGATCTTAAAGGTCTTTTCCAACCTAAACAATTCTATGATTCTATGTTGTCACGTCCCATAGACTTAGATATGTCCAAGTTCCTCAGGTGGTCACAAACCTGATCTTCTCTTACAGTGGGAGGGAGTTTGCTTCCCCAGTCCCCATCTTGCGGTCCATCCACTAGAGATGTGTGGGAAGAGAGGTTGCCAGTGAAGACTGAGGCAAAAAAGTTGTTGAGTACCTCAGCCTTCTCCTTGTCCATTGTTATCAGTTTGCCAGTCTTGCTCATCAGGGAGGGCATGTTTTCTTTGACCTTCCTTTTCTGACTGACATACCCGTTCAGCTCTAGCTGCACCTTGGCCTTCCTGACCCCATCCCTACACAACCAGGCAGTATCCCTATACTCTTCCCAGCATACCTGTCCCTGCTTCTACTGCCTGTGCATTTCCTTCTTGCACTTTAGTTTGATCAGCAGGTCTTTACTTGAGGGGTAACAGGTTTAAACTGAAAGAGGGTAGATTTATATTGGATATTAGGAAGAAATTCTTTACTGTGAGGGGGGTGAAACACTAGAACAGGTTGCCCAGAGAAGTTGTGCATGCCCCTTCCCTGAAAGGCCAGGTTGGATGGGGCTTTGAGCAACCTGGTCTAGTGGACAATGTCCCTGCTTATGGCAGGTGGGTGGGAACTATATAATCTTTAAGGTCCCTTCCAACTCAAACCATTCAGTGACTCTATGATTCTATGAGCTCACTGGATAATCTCTCATGTTCCCTTTTAAGCTCAATTTTCTATGATTCTTAGATTTTATTATTACCTGGATGTTTTTATGCTTTTGTAGAACAATATTATTTTACACATATTTTCAGTTGTTCTTTATTCAGCTTATTTTATGAAATACCTCTGTAGTTCTATCAAAAGTTTGTTTCCAAATGACATTCCTTTTTCCTATAACTAAATCTTTTGGTCTCAGAATGCATCTTTGAAAGTCTTTAAACTTGAATGGCTATAAAATAAATTATTGCCCCGTCTTTCTTGCTGTGGATATTAATCTCTTCCCAGAAGATGTGGTGTAAGTTAAACATTCATGGATAAGCAGTTCCCCCAATAAATTTTAGATTGCTTTAAATACTCTTACAGTGCAAAATTATTATGGAATAATTTTATATAGACCTGCACTTCAATAGATCAACATATTGAAGGAGGCTTCAGCCATTTCAGTAATTTGTAGCATAAAAGTTCTTAGGAAATGCTCAATAGTGAAGATGTTCTTGTTAAATCTTAGAACCGATTTAGTCTTTATAAAGTAGATAATTTTTAAAAAGGACAGTTTAAGAATAAATTATGGGGTATAAAATGAAAGATTTTCCCTTGAAAAGGTAAGTGACAGAGATCCCTTATGAGTTGGTGAATGCCCTAGAATCTTAGTGAATGCTAATGTCCTAACATCCCTGCATTGTAATATATAGTCTTTCTAATTAATAGACAATATCTTTGCATTATTTTGCATAAATTGAACTCTTTCTAAAATGTAGAAGAAAACTTTTTTTCTTGTGAAAAAAAAAATGCTTGTTTCATACTAGCTGAAGTATCTTTCCTCTTTGACATCATGTTTTGTTGTTTTTTCCTCTTTTGACTAAATGGATTTCGTCACATATATGTGCTTATCCCTTATTAGTCTTTTAGTAGTTTAACAAGCTGTTTAACAAGGCTTTTATCAGATGTTCTGTGCGAATCACAAAAAACCAGTTACTAATGTTTTGCATATATCTGTATAACTTGTTCAAAGGCACAATACATACCAAACCAGAGTAGAATGCTAAAATGAAATAAGTAAATCAACTTAGAAGTTTAATCACAGAATATGAATAAAATCTTTTAAAGCAGTGGAAATATTTTTATGGTTAAGTAGATGACCTCCTCTTCCATAACTAAGAGCTCTAATGGACTTACCAAATCAGACATTTCCTGGTAGCTTTTTTCAGTTAGGATCAGTTTCTCCTGTAATTTGGTATAAAATACACAAATATGTGAGCAACAATATTATTTGTCTTTTTTTCCTCCAAATGATGAACACAAATTCAAGACTTCTTTAAAATATAAATCAGATGGCATTTTTATGTATAAAGTCTGATCAGCTTCCTGGGCCCATGCTTACTCTTGTGTAGAACCTGCATCTAAGGCAGCAGCAATCACTGATGAGGCTTCTTCGAAAAGGGAGTTTAATTTTCTCCTGTAAACTATGGTTCACAAATGATTTCTAACTGGATGCAAATGCCATAGTGGGCCAAGTTCTATGCAGTAATAGCCTACTCATGTCCATGGAGCTATAAAATACTTCCATTTTATGGTACAGACCTGGTTCAGTGCTTTGGGAAGAACATTGAAGGATGCCTTTAATCTTTCTCTCCTGGATAAAGAAGGCTGCAAAAAATATGCTGTTCTCCATAGAATTATATCTTATTTATATATATAATGTATATGTATTTTAACATCATTAAGATAGTATTTTACTACTGTATAGTTTCACAGATGTTATTTAGATAAACATGCACCTTAATGATCTCTGAGACATTTCAAGGGGGATTAGCCAATTGCCTGGAGTCATGCTCTCCTTGTGGCTATTAAACAACATCTGCTGTGAGGTTTGTTTCTAGTGGGTCCTTTCAGAGCACCTTTGGGAAAAGAGTGGGGCAAGTGAGTTTGCCATCTTTTAGTGTTAAACTTATTTTTTTACTGAGCTCATGAGAAAAGAATCCATCAACAAACTTTCCGAGACCTTGATCTGTTAGACCCAGCAGCCAAAGATGATCAAAATTGCTAGTTCTTGCTCAGTATTTCTCTACATTAAGCTTCTAATGAACAGAACAGTCAGCTGTCAGAAAATATATTATTTATTAACTACACTCAACATATTGGGAAACCAAAATGAAAAAGATCTTTTTGAACTTTAAGGCATAGTGGAGCACATTATTCTACCATACAGTTCAAATCTGAAGAAATACCTCATAGCTATTTGCACTCGTATTATAAACGTGAAATCAATCTCTCTACTGTCTTTGGAGAGCAATGGAGCAGAAGAAACCGATGTCTCTACCAAGAACCTTAATGTATAGCCAAATGTAAAACAAGTTTGCAGTTTGAACATTTTCACCAACGGTGGCAGTGTCTCCAAAACAAAGCTGAATCAATGCCTGCCAGGCAACCTGGAAACATATACTGCAGCGTTGCGCTTTCTGTACCTGTTCTAGCAATAATACGGGAATTCACTTCCCAAATGTATAAGCTAGTACCACATGAACTAGTCAGCAAATAAAGACAAAGACTGAGAAAAAACCAATCTGTAGTTTTTAACCGTTTCTAGGATGATTGAAGGAGATTAATAAAAATCATTGCTTATTTGATAACAGATGTTTTATAACAGCTTTTCTTCTAGTTATTGCTTGATTTGGATTACTCTTTTTCTGTGTTTTGAGATCTCATGACGTCAAAAGAAGTCATGTTCCTGTCTTTTCTAAGACAATTCTTACATACATATATCAGACTTCAGTGGAGAGATTATAGAGGACCCTCGATTGTATCACAGTGACTGAACAACTGGCTTCAGCATATGTTTCTTGCCTAAAGATAGGAAGTTAAATATCTTCCACACCATGGAATCAGGTGAAAAGACCAGTAGTTCTCCTAAACTCTCCAGAATACCATGTATGTGTTAAGGCTAACCAAAGAAAACCTCCCTAACTGTAAGTCTGCCTATTTTTCTGCTGATTGTATATTTTTAGATATTTAAATATTAATGTCTTTTGGCAAGTGCATTAGGACTCAAGAGATAAATCTGAAACATATAGTTGCTTATCTCAAACATTAAAGGTAGGCTGATGGTCTCCTGAGTATTGGGGATTGACCATATATACATTATTCATCCAAGATAGTTACATGTCATTAAACCCAGACTCATTTTCATTTTACTTCCTCATGTGCTGTAGGCAGCAAGACTAGGTATATATTGACATTTGCAAAGTATATTGCAGATCAATATGATACACTTTAAGGTAATTGTCCATAGAGAAGGTAGTCACAAACTTGTGAGAAAAAGCTGCCTTTCATGAAGTAGGAGGTTAGTTTTAGCATTTTACCTACATACATATTCTGAATTCTGCCCTTTCTGTTGTAAAATAAGCTACTCTCATTTCAAGGCTGCCTATTCTGAAAGAATGGGTTAAACAACGTTTCTTTATTTCTCTAATGTTTCCTTTGCCGTGCATGGTAGTCCCTCTGGGCTTTCTGTCAGTGCTTTGCTTACAGAAATCAGATTGTGCTTCTTTGGTACAACTCATCAGTTTGTAGGGCATCGCTCTGCACATCTATTGCATGCTCCACCAACTGCACCTGCTGGAGCAGAAGGAGATCAGGGTGTGCTTTACATTTACTTTCTGGTTCTGGCCTTTAATGTAACATTTAGCAGTAAATTTAGTGTGGTGCCTCCTGTAAGAAGAGCAAATAAACACAGCTGCTACATCTCTAACGTAATGCAACCCACAGAAGAACGTAAATCTCGTCTTTGGGTGTGCCTGCATTGAACTGAAGGTTGTTGGGGTGCAGTACGTGGTTGTTAGGGACATTGCCTCAGAGCCTCATGTGTCTTGACTGACTGGCTACAGTAATACTGAAGGAGATTACAACACTAAGAACTGCAGCTACTGCAGTGCTAAGACCAGAGTGACTGTTCTTGCTGCACCAGTGCCGTGTCTCCTAGAGCCCTTATACAAAACACAAAGCAGACGTCACAACACCTGTTTGACTCTTCCTTTCTTATTTTGGGGTGGAGAACAGAAGAATCAGAAAGTACTACATGAACAAAATTTTCCAAGAATGAAAACATCAGGTGTTTTAGGTTTCACTGTGTCATTGACCTGCCATAAAGGGAACCTGCCAGGCTAGAAAGTCTGGCACACAACAGTTCATAAAGTTCCCTGGCTTCTACATGCCCCTGTGCTTTCACATCCTTGTTTTCCTTAGAAAATGACTGCACACTGAGTGTCTCAGAGCATGTAAACATACTTTACCTGCAGCTGAAACAGAAAGGAAACCTAAGCTTATTTATATGCTTGCATGTTTGAACTATGACTAAGGACTGCAAAGTTATGTTTCTTTGCATTTCAGATATTTTTTGAAACCTTTTTTTTAAGCTGATACAAGAAAAATTGCCATCATAAACGAGATGAAAATTCTGCCAGGCAATTCCTCCCTCCTTGGAAACTAGGGATCCTTTATGTGACTATACTTATCATATGCAGCGTGTTGTGATCTTAGCATTTTGCCTATAAATGCAATACAGGACCCAGATCTGATCTCAGAGAAGTTAGCAGGTGACTGACTTGCTATCAACATGTCAGGGAGGAGGATTGGGTTGAAATTCTCATAACAGAAAATATAGATCTCCTTCTCTGTATTTCTGACAGGTACTCAAAACATACTTTTTTGGTGTGTTAGATGCTTTTATTTATAAGACTAGCAATGCCAAGACCATTTTCCTAGCAAAATGTTCTGATTTTATTTATGATTCGCCTTATAGTTTCTACTGGAAGCCGCTATAAACATCTGGAGCCATGAATGCATATTAGCAGTCCCAGCTCCACAGAATTAAGAATCTAATTAGGCAGCACAGATGGTGGACGTGGAGAATCAAACAGTGAGAGATTAAGGTGTTTTTTCACTGCAATCTTCCATTTGATTAATAATGGTGGGGATGGAACCCAAAAGTCCAGTCCTGTCACCTCGCAGCAGCAGAACCCCAGCGAATCCTGCCACTGGTCCCTCTCAGTGTCTTGATTCTTTCAGTTCAAATGCCCGAACTCTGCAGGCACCACTTTTGTTTCTGTACAAACAGCCCCTCAAGAGAAAGGCTAGCTGTATTGATTATTTTTGCAGATCAAGTTCTGCCTCTCCCTGCCACCCATGTGGCAAAGGTTCTTCTATCTGTAGTACATCTTCATTAAGAATCATCCAAGTGCCAAAGTGCAGGGGATGATAATGAAGGAATTGTTTTAGAAATAGTTGCTTGTTTTTTAAAAAAAACCCCACATTTTCTAATTTTCTTCCAGTTATAACTCACACTAAATTACCGAAGAGCCTCAGCTGAAAAATGTGCAGCAAAAACATTTATAGCAAAAGCTTGTCAATTTTTTGACTATTTTTATTTAGAAGTAATGGATAAACACACTGCCTGGCTTTAACAGGAGGCTTTTAGAATGGACCCCTGAAGATATGTCCTGTATAGAAGTCAGTTAGTTTGCCCAGTCTTCTAAGGGAAATGATGAATAAGTATGATTTAATAATTGTAACAAGAGTAGGTGGGACACTCATGAACACTGATAAATAAATGCATGGGGACAGAATTAGATGGCTGAACATGTAGTGAGCATCTCAGATCTCTTAAGTTCTTCTGATTATATGATATTGGGATTATGCTCTAGGCTATGGACCATTTTTTCAGGGTAAAAAGTTCATTGGTCTTGAGGCCGTAAACTAGGACATGCTCCTTCTAAGCAGCTACAGTCCATTATGACATAATATGCATGGGACTCTTATCATGTGAATAATATTCTAGTTAAATATAATATAAATAATTTTTTTAAAGTCCCTGAACACCAATTTACATGACATATTGTAAAGGCTCCAAAACAGCCTCTTTCTGAATCGTTACAGTCAATTGGACTCTTAACTGGTGTAGTAAGGAGTTGAGAATCTGAGAAATAAACTGCTCCCAATTAGGCTGTAAAAGTATTTTATAAGTGAGAAACACACTAGTGATTTGAAGCCAACTTAGAAACAGAGCACTACTGTTTCATATACAGGACTGAGATGGGAGGGTGAAGGGCAATTTCAAGAATAGTGACTTTATACTTCATATGCTTCTATGTCCAAATAAGCCATGATGTTATTTAAAATCCACAGTAATGATTGTATTTCAATGGGGTAAGAACATGACAACCCACTTTGTCTGCAAATGGCCAAATAAACGCAGCATGTGGCTTCTTACTGAGAAACTACATCCAAACTTTGCCTTTCTCAGGGCCACCCTCTTATTGCCAGTCTTGGTGCAACTACTGACAACACTTTGAACTCTGAATGCGTGTGGAAGATGCCTGAATTATTTCAGTAAACATTGTGTGTCCCTGAGTATTTGTTCTTAGTGGTTGTTGCTTACCCATCAATAACCAAAAGCCAAAGCCCTAATGCATTTTAACCAAAACTGGTCAGGAAGGTGTTCAGATATCCAGGTTCAAAGGGCTTTGAAACAGATAGAAGGTCTCTGAGCCCAGAGATGTGCTCTGCTTAAGAGAGAGAATGCTGAGGGTCAGAAAAAGTCTCTTAGTGATGCAGCTGATCCTCTGGCTCAGAGCTGATGACTGGGTCCATGACAAAGATATGGAAAAGATACAGCTTAACTAAAATAAGACTGTGTCCTGCGGTCTACCCTTCACTTAGTAGTGGGAGTGCATTTTCTGTGCTCCTGAATGCACCTTCCTGCTTAAAATAGCCTAAAATTAGCCTAAAATAAGGCGTTTTGTGTGCTCCTGGATGGGCCTGTAACATGATTAAAGGGTTTGTCTTCTTTTGAAAACTTCTTCCCCCATCATGCCTTGTTGTCACTGATCATTTACTTTGATAGAGCCAAGAAACTGCTGACCCAGCGTTATGCTTTGTTACAGGGCTCCTACTTACTCAACACTACAGAGAAATGGTCTTATTCAGAAAAATAAACAAAATGAGAGCTGCAGAAATGTTGCATCTCCATAAAAAAAATTGGAAGACCTGCAATTTCCTGGACTGTGTATTAAATAGCATAGATATCTGAAAACTTTCCTTCTGTCTTCTACTACCTTTGACATTCTGTATTATCACTTAAATATTCATAACCTCATTTGAGCAGCAGATAGGCATATTACCATCCTACTGATGCTCTTGTCCAGGTTGAACCGTTTCTTCCGTCCTTGCAATGGATTCAATTTCTCTGTGCTCAAGGCCAAAAATGAGGCCAAACATCTATTTAGAATGGCTGTCCCTTGCAGCAGGCATCATGAAATGCATTAACCGGACTCTTATTTCTGACTGCAAATGTTTTGGATCTTCTGTTCGTATTTCCTGAGTGTCTCAGGAGAACGAGAAGTCATTGGCTTTGATAGTCTCAGCCCTACTCTGTAGCCCTTGTCCATGTGAACGCTCACAGGCAGTATAGCTTCATACCATGGCCAGTGCTGCAGGTCTTGGGATGTTCTCAAACCGAGAGTTGGGAGGTCACAGAGGAAACAGGCACCCACTGGAACTAAAGGGTGTATAAGGATGCTTCATTTGTCTTGATAGTGCTTTTGAACAGTTTTATGACCCAGAGAATCACATTGAAAAGTACAGTTAACAAGATGGTCAATTAAGTGTGGCTACAGCAAAGGTGTGCTAGAAATTATGAGCATTAGTGTAGTATCCCTGCCCTCCGAAATTTGGAAACTGCTGACCTCCATAACTGTGACAAAACTTAAGACTAATTTTCAGCATTACAGAGATGTGTTTCCAAGTCTGTTCTTTAATGCTTGGTGTGGTTTTATATCAGCTGTGACCAAGTACTTCTCAAATGTCTATAATTTAAAATGAAGCAATCATTATTACCTGCTTTCAACTTCTGTCACTTATTTTCATTTATTAATGATAGTGTGAAAAGATCATAAAACCACACCACCAGAAAACACAGATGACTATAGATGGGGACTTAAAAAATATTTGCATTCTTAGCTGGAAAAAATTAAAATCTGGATATTGGCAGAGTTGCCTAGTGGCATAATATAACCTAATGGTTATCCTTTTCATTATTTTAAAATATAATGTCTGGTTTAGATTTTTAAATTATTACAGATTTACATAGACAAAATTTTTAATCAGGTGTCTGTGTCTGATTTCTTTTACTTTTGAAAACTGGGGCTGAGAAATATTTTTTCAAGAAGCAGTAGAGATGGTTATTATTTATTAAAATATTCAAATGTCATAAACTTTTTTTTCACATTGAGCTTGGGAATACTGCTAAGTGAAATAGAAAGTAAAAATACAAACCCTGAATTTTCTACAGAACTTTGAAAAACGCAACAGATTCCCAGATTTCGAGTAGTGGAAAACAGAATTTCCCAAAAGATATATATATATATATATGTAAGTATAGTAGAGAAGATATTCTGATTTGGCTGCAGCGATTTGAGTGATTTAGATCATAAACACAAATGCTTTGCTGCCACAGAGAGAGGTGCATTAGTAATACCTCTTTATAACTCTATTGGTTCAGTAGCAGGCTCTGGACTATTGACATCTTCTTGGCAAGACTGGTGCTAATGCAATATATTGTAAAAAACCAACCCCTTTTCTGACTCTTCTGCATCAAAGGCAAGCTGAAAGAGCCATCTGTTTACAATAAAGGGAATATAAGGACATGTAATGACCTTGACATAACTTTTCAAGTCTTCTGGTGGAACCAATGACTTCATGGAGGCTTGTCTAGAAATTGTGTGCTTAAAACTGGCTCTGTGGCCCCACAGGGAAGTCTGTGGTGACACGTGTCCACCAGTGCAACTGTCTACCTTAATAGCAACATTGTGTTCCCTAAGATCAGGTTGAGGTGAATTAAGGGGACAGAAAACACCATTCTACTGCCACCCTCTAGTCTGTGACCATTAGAGGATGACAGCCTCATGTTAGTGCAGAGCCTTCCACTGCCGTAGCACAAAATGCAATCAATTCTGAACGCTTACATTAAATACTGGACACTGTTCTCTTGCAGAGAATGTAGAAATCAGCTTGGGGTATGACAATCACATGTGAAAGGTGGTGGCTCTCTGATGTTCAACTAGTAATATAACCAGTGAAAATAAATATACATACTTTTCAGCTGATAAAAATCTGAAACTCTTACCTGCAAACAGTTGTTGTAACAAAAGGTCAGACTGAGCGTGAATCAATGTGCATTCTGCAGAGAAAGCATTAGCCAAAATCTGTCCTTATTTTTGCAGTTGTTGACCAGAGAATTCCCTGCACTAGAAATCTTATTTATGTGTTGGTGCTTCTCTGTCAGAAGTGATCAGACAGTACAAACCTAGGGAGAAGAGACTAAACTGATGTTTTGCAACCAACCCACTATCTGAGCTGGGGAATAGATGGCAGGTCAACTGCCTCCTGCTCACGGATTTAGACCAACTCGAGAGCTTCTCTATGTTAAGCAAGAAGACTGGGCCCTGGGAGGCAACCTACCAGCCAAAACTGTGAGATGGCATTGCTCTCTGACTGGCTTTTGGGGTTTTGTCTTCTCTTCAGGATGGTGAACTTTGAAATTAAATTCAAACAAGCTTTTCTGTAACCCCAAATGCAGGTAAAACATGGAAACAAATCTTAATCTCTTTGCCCAAAATGGGAACAAGTTTTGGAGGGCAAGAGTCTTCATTTCACTAAACATCTGAAGTAACCTTTCGGTTTCTCCATCCAACTGAATAAATTATTTATTCACACAACTTTAATTAAAGATTAAGTTTGTGGGCCCAGAACATTTTTGCTCATTTTTATGTTTTCTGTTTTCCTCTTACTTCAAATTTCCAAAATGACATTCTATTTACATATAAATGCACTATGTGTATGTGGGATGTGTGTGTGTGTGTATATATATAGCAGTGAGTATATATAAAAACACTTGAGCTTTACTTCTAAATCTTTTCCTTTAAAAGAAAGCCACTTCTGATTCATATACAGTGATTTTTATGGTGCTATACTTGGGATGTACTTGGATGTAAAATATTTACTCATGTCCCCAGTTAAAAGTGATTGGCAATCTATATGAGCTGCCATTTACAGAAAGACTCTGTTTCTGCTGCATTTATCTCTGGATTACAGCAATGCACTAATACTCCAAGAAGGAATCAGAAGTTTCTGAGGTGGGTGTTTTTGATCCCACTGGGTTTTTTTTCCCCCCGGCTGTTCTAAGATTTGTCCCAGAAATTGTGCAGGAAATTCTTGAGGGCATCTTTTTATATGGGCCTTACTACTATAGATTATGATCCATAACAGAAATGTTTTACTTAGAGTAGGGAGAATTTTCTGGAACATTATTGCTGTGGCTTTCTCCTACTTTCTCTGTGCCATTTCTTTTTAAAGTTGAACCTCTAGTTACAAGAGCTGAATGATTAAAAATACCCTAACTGATAAAACAGAAACCCTAATGGATACAACATAATTGTACCACTTAGCTTTTCAGTATAATTTAAGTTGCATTTTATCTATGAATTGAAAGGGCTGAGAGTATACTAAGTTAATTGCAAATGATAAAATTAACATAAAATCCTTATGGTAAAACAAATTAATAGAAATTTTTAAAAAAGATATTATTTATTAAAACACGCAAAACAATGTTGAAGTCTGTTATTGAAATAATCTTTTTCTATATCTTTGAAAATTGATGTTATTATTTCCACATTAGATGTTTGATATTTTGTTCCCTTTTGACTTTAAAATAAAAGCACACTTTAAATAGAAGTAGTTTTAAATGGAGATGTATTAGAAAAGCTGATATTAAATATCATTTATTGATCCATTTCCTTAAAATTTGTTTGTCTGTCTAGCCAATCAATGTATGACAGCTAAAGATAAGGATGAAGATCAGATAAATCTATTTAATAACAGCTGAGCTTTTCACTGAAATGTCATTTGTGATTGATTATGAATATAGATTTTTTGCTCTAAAACATTAGGGAGCGAGAAAGATTATCGGGTAAGATTAAATCTTCCAAAAAGATGCGCCTCCATCATTTCATGGAAACACCGCAGATCTAACTGGTAGCTATTTCCAAGTTGCTTGAGCTCATCAACAGACACCTTCCTTGCTTTTCCCAGGCCCCCGCTAGCTGGGCTGGGCTCCAAAAATCTGTCCGGCTGAGTGGCCGGGCAGGCTGCTGCCTGGGGGAGTGGGATGGCTGGCCCGGGGGCAAGGCCGCCTGCAGGGCCCCTGCTGAGCACCACAAGAGGGTGCGAGTGCCCTGCACGGCCACTCCACCGCGAGGTTACATTTGTTTTTGTGAATGACGTTAGCAGAGAAAGAATTTTCTGTAATATCGTCGCAAGCAGAGTGACCGAGGTCCTAGGAAACGAATCAGAATTAGAAGGTCAAAGCCTCAGCTTGTTCCCCTGCTGTTGATGAGGCGAGGTTGGCTAGTACCAGCCGCAGGCTGTTCCTGCCTGGGTGAATGGGTCCTCAAGGGAGAAGGTCTATTTCTGGATTTTGTAACCCAGCCCGTTATAAGGAGGCAGTGGGAGAACCCCTGAAGCTTAGCGAGTCACTGGGAATAGGAAAAAATGGCTTGAACTGAATCCCTTTTTTGGACTTTCTCATACTGGAGGAAGTACCTAGCAGGTATGTAAACAGGTCTAGGAAATAAATTTCAACCTGCAGTAGAAAAGGAGAGCTATCCTAGGGCCGAACAGCTGAAGGTAACACTCTGATGGGAAAAATACTTCCTACTCAGGAACTCACAGTATCTCAATTATTCCTCAGTTGTTTCTCAGTTTCTTGATTATTTCACAGAAGTAGTTCAAAGTGGCATCCAAGCGGAGAGGAAGTATTTAAACACCCCGTGTGCTCTTCTTCAGCTGCTTGCTCTTCAGCCAGCTGCCTCTAGGGGCTACTGCAGTAGCAGTACATGCCACGCAGTGGGTAACTCAGACCTACTTTTCTGATGCTACAGGAAACTTACACAGAAATATATATTTTCTATATTCTTTATTTTTTAAGTACTTGGGTGGTTGTGGGTTTTTTGGTTTTGTTTTTGTTTTTTTTTTAATTGGAGATAGTTCTTCTGCTTTATAAGCACTTTGCTTTCTCATGCCACTTTTCAGTTCTAATTTCTTAATGAGGTAAGTTTCAAAGTTTATTCCTGCTTGTTTTAGGGTTGATAAAGCCAGGAGTAAATCAAGCTGGAAGTCTCAAATTAACTTCAGGGATAGGCAGGGTTAAACCGTGAGCTAGGGAACAATATCTAAGCTAGGCAATAGCTCTCATGTGCCACGTTCTCAAACCCTCTTCTCCCCAAAAGCAGAGCCAATATTCCTTCCAGGCTTTTAATACAACATATTTATTTGTGCATTTATACAGATTTCACAGAGAAGTTGCTTCATATCTGGTCTGTGGAAAGGGTTTTTCTCTATCCATTCTTAAACACCCCAGGACAATTTTTTGTAAAAGTTTCTGGAATTTAGTAATCCAATATTGGAATCTGATTATATAAATTATTTTCTGTAAGAATTGCATTGGAAGCAAAACTCATAAAATACAATGATGAGTGAAGAGTAAAGCCGAAATAGATACAAAAGTCCTCTGAAGTACTGATGAATCAGTAAGTGGGAAATGTAACTCTAATGAAATATTGTTAGTCGGTGAATCTAAAACCCATATTAAGTGCAAGTACTTCATGTGGCATGCTTGAGAGGGACAAATTTTAACCCAGGCAGAAAACCAACTATTTAAGTGCTCTGATTTTAGTTATAGTGGAGTGATTAAAATGTCTCTCAAGAAAACAAAAAGAGAAGTTAGTAATTTCTAGAGCTGAAGACGGCTTCAGCTGTTCTACCTGCAGCTGACATTTTATCTGATGAGAAATCCTGCTGCTTAGTTTGCTCAGTAAATACACGGAAGGAAGGATTTTCCTTGTTGCTTCAAGGAAAAGTCAAAAGAACAAAGAAACTGTATAAGGCAGATTCAGAAACTGGTAGCATTTCCTTTTGAAAAAACTGAACACTTCATTTCAGTGTTGAAGTTCCTACATTAAACAAATATTGAATCTGTTAAAGACTTGATCATGGTCATTTGACTAGCCACAAAGAGAAACACTACAGCTATGTTGTGGCAAAATTCCATCCTGATCATTGTAATGCTGTTATGTACCTTCTTCGGGCATTTTCATGTGAATGTAATGTTATCAGTTTTCTTTTTTTGGGGGGGGGCTAAGAAGATCCCACAAAACAAAATGTTGCCTAAACCCAAGGCCTGTGCGTAAATGGATGAGTAATCAGTTTTTCAGAATTCAGAGGTTTTACAAATAGCTGTAAATACATTTTTAAAAATTTCAGGCATCTTTTGTCCCAAACATTGCATTTGCATCACTTTTAGTGCATATCTACCAGTACTAGCTGTTAATTTTTTTATACGAAACTTTGCTTGGATTACTTTGATTGAGACTTAATTTTATTAATAGACCCTTTGTGATACTCTAGAATACCCTCAGGGCTTGCAAAGTGATGAGATTCTCCATATTGACAAATGCAGATCTCACTATATGCTTTCCATTAAATTACTCATAATATTAGACATCTGGAAAATATTTACTGGTTGAAGAAACGTGGGGTAACACTACAAGCATAACCACCAAAAATGCACCATGTGGAAATGAAGACAATGACGATACAGTTATTTTTCCAAACATATTTTAGATATATGGCATAATTTTACTGCCCATTAAAAGACAAAAAAATTATATGACATTATGACTGCTTATTCAGAGTTCTCTAAAGAAACAAGTATATCCACCACAGAGGTATTACGTAGTTGAAGTCAGTCAGCCCTCTCATATAGTCCAGTCTTGGGTGAGTGTGTGGCTGTGTATATGTACACAAAAGTAGTGAACATGCATGTATTTTACTGTTTCATCTTTTCATTACACTATTGACAGAAGAATAATTTTGGGATGCATTTGGAAAAGTTAAGCACCTGTGCAGACACATAGCAAACCTGTGCATTGACGCGTAACATGTAGTTCGATGAATTTTCAATCCCTTTGTTTATCCTTGCCATACGTGTACACTAGCACCAAACTGTTCATCTGTATGTAGGTTTTTTAACATCTGTAGAAATGTGGTAACTTCATGTACCTGTGTAGTTATATCCCTCATTTCCATTTATCCGAGTATGTAACTTCCTAACACGTGTTCTTCCTCCTTGTAACATTCTCTTCCTCCTTTTAACTCAGCTTGTCTGTTACTTTGGGGTAATCTCTCCAATTGTTTTAAGATATGCTTCTGTTCTTCTTTTTAACATTTCCCAGCTTTTTTGCTTCCTTACTTCAGGTGAGTCAATGCTTTTGTCTTTTTTTTTTTGTTGTTAGTGCTCTACCACTCCCCACCCCTATAATTTATAGCATCAATTTCCAATAGTGCTTTTTTAAAGCCGTTGAAACAGTGGAAACTTAAAAGCAGCCATCACTTTGTGAAAATAAAGATCTATTAGAAATATGTTTGTAGATTGGTTACTGTTCTGTTAACACTTCAAAATGCACATGAATTGACACATTCCTGTTTTACATACCAGGAAACCTGGTGGATTATTTTTTAATTCTATGACATCCTTGTCCTGATGGGGATTTGTATACTGGGAGAAAATATTCTGGCAACGAGGCATATGATTTCTTCCTGATAAACTTGAAAAAAATAACAGAAAGTCTGAGAGAGGAAGATAAAGTGATCCAAGTGATTTGGATCACTGAATTTAGAGAAGTCAGACATCAAGAAACAAGGATTTCTGGCTTATGTACAAACAGAAATGGAAGAAAGATGGAAATGGTGGTAAGAGTGGGACCAAAAAAATGGGGCTTGTGGTGAGTAATCAGCTCCTGGAGCACTGCAGTGGAGAAAGGATTAATGTAATCTTTAGAAGCACAGACAGGTGAATAATGTAGTGATTAGGAAACTTTTTGGCTTACATTAGGCTTTTACCTTAGTGTAACTGGCTTTCTATCTCTGGTTTTCATATCCACGTTCAAAGGCGGCCATTGGTAACTCAGGAAAACCACAAGAATTATTAAAGAATTAGAAAATATGCTTTATAACAGCCAGTTTAAGATGAGCCTGCCTAGAAAGCTGTTCTTTCTCACTGAAAGAAAAAAATTAAAAAAGGACAGATATAAAGGGAAGATTTTGGAAGGTGCATGGGGAATAGAAATTTAACAACTGTCTCTTCAGTCTAGCAAACCAAACTGCAACAAGATCCAGCAGCTGGAAGATGGAAGTAGACTAACTCAAAGTAGAAATAAATCTTACACATACAGAATAGTTAAAACCACTTGAAGTGGCCCACACTTTGGTTGCTCGTACAAGACAAAATTTTATAGTCATTATACTGCCAACATATTCAATAGCACTACAATTTTCTACAGGGCCCCAGAGTTTTGAAGAGCACTGGGGCATGCCCAGAGTACTCCTAGAAGCTCACTCCACTGCCCCTTAAACTGGTGGCGGCTGCAGCTGCTTATGGTCCTTTGGAGCAGCCCGTGTTTGGCAATCTTCCCTTATTCCAACTTCATTCATATCAGTGAAGTTGACAGCGTCTCAGAGGTGGCCACTCTGAGATGACAGCTTGATAAAATTATTAAGAAAGACCTGTTTTAAAATTGATGTGTGCTCTATCTCTGCTTCTTTGGACTTCATTTACTAGCTTTGTAATTTCTCAGGCTTTCTGAAAAGTAAAAATACGCTATACAAAAAAATGATTAATTTGGAAAAGGAAATAAACTCAGAGACATTTTCCATGTAATTCAGAACATTTGCTAGAATTTAAAACCTGCTTTGAATGAAATAAGGACTTTATACTAGCTCCTCAACAGTTATTTGGCACAGCGATACAGCTCAGGAGACAGTTCATATATGTGTTATGACTGAGGGAATAGCTTTTGGGAGTTTCAAAAGGCAGAAACAGGCTGATTAAACAAGTGGAAATAGAATTCAGAAGTGAGCAAATAGAAAATGAAGAAATGCATAATGAAAAAGTTTTACTTTCTGATTTCCTATGTAAAAAGAACCCTAAAATCTTTACCCTGTAGTCTGGTCTGTATGGGCATGACTTCACCCAGTATTTAAATGGCTATAGATGACAGCCCCCATTTTATGTAATTTTGCACAGTGAAATGGCAAGATCCACTAAAGTTAAATCCTTCTCTGTCTAGCTATGACACAACTGTTGATGAAAGCAGTGGCAGTTTCATAGGAGCAAGGCAAATAATTTGGGTTCTGAAAAGCTTCAGGACTATTAATTTAGGGATTGCTCTCAAAAGACTCCAGCCTCCATTGAGGCTTACAAGAACTTAGAGCACTCATCAATTTGTTGCAGGTTCTCAGCAGTAGACAAATCACTATGATGCTTTACACAGCAAGAAACACTAAGGGTTTTTTGTGAGTAGTGAAATAAAACCCCATCTTCTGAAATCTTTCAAAATTTTAAGAGACATGTACAGTACGAGAGAATGTGGTACAATTCACTGTTAAATACCATTGTCCTACCTTTAGGGAAGGATAGTAACAAAGCATGCTAAAAAAGACCTATATTATACATACTTGGTGGTATTCTTTGCATTTAGTACATTTGAACATTCCCGGAGGATATTCCGTAATTTGACCATGAGGGTGCTTCCTTAGGAAACATCTGGTGCTAACTACAACTGGGAACAGTTTTCTAGACCAGATGGACCATTGGTCTAGTACAATGATGTCTTTGTTCTCAGTGAGTAAATTTAGGCAGATGAAGAGGAAGGAAACAGAGTACACACACAGTGAGGTCAAAAAGCAGCGTGTCTCAGAAAAGTGTCTGCTTGCCGAACAGAAAATTGCTGTTGCAAGATATGAATCAAAGATAAATGAAATCAAGTAGAGGAGAAACAATGTCCAGTGTTGTACTAACATATGTGTGAACAAAATTATTCCCATGCTGGTTTTGTGGATCCCCATCATCCTCTTTGCAGGGGATGATGCAAAGTTCTGTCCTTAGTTCTTTTCCCAACAAAAAATCTAGGCGCATCTGTGATGACATCTTCAACTGACATCTTGGTTGTGGTCACAGTTTGGTCCTGTCAGGCCTTGGCTATGGAACTGTGCAGCACTCTTACTCATTTGTGGTGTGGCAGCCCTAGGCAGATCTTGAGTTTTATGTTAACTGGGGCATGCTATTGCTCTGGGCCAACTTACAGCTTATGGGGAGATGCAGGGAGCTGGTGTAACTCAGGGGCCTTAGTAGGAGGGAACATTTCAGCTTGTTACTACCCTTTGTCCTTAGCTACTGTCTTCTCTGGGAGTATAAACCAGAATCTGCTGCAAAGCTGTTCAATCTGCTTTTTATAAAAATGTATGTAATTCTTGGAGAGTGCTGCACATTGAAAAATTGTTGCTTGAACTGTGTTCTGCTGTTAAAGGGGGTTCAAAAGACAATCGTGAGACATGCTTATTTTTTTCCCAAGCCTCTGCTATAAACAAAGTGTTCTCAGGTAGTGACTAAGGAAAAACCTAGAACTGAGCTTAGTGCAATTACAGACCTTTATTTGATTAACACACTGAGCAAGCATCAGAGAAAAGAGCTTCTACGAGATGGGAGAGGCCTCTGTATTTAAAGGCATGTGCTAGTCTGAG
>NW_009260770.1:2630528-2631913 GCF_000687185.1 Egretta garzetta
TCCTTTATCACCTGGATCTCAAAATCCCTTCAGGGTTTACCTTCTACACTGTTCTCCTGGGTCTTTTCTCTCCTGCTGTCTAATCCACTGGCTCATCTGTGGCCTGCTTTTTTTCTGATGTTTTAGGCAAAAAAAAAAAGACAGGTGTCTTTTTTATTCTTTGGTGGAGAGGTTGTTGTGCCTCCCACTCTGTGTGCTAAATTACCTTTCTTTAATTTAAGGAGCAAGGAACAACTTCATAAGAAATTATCACTTTTTAGGGCTAATCTGCAATGGTATAGATGTAGTTTATGTGCAAAAACTTTAGATCAAGTGATTTTTTTCTTACAATGCATGTTCTGTTCCATCATTTCTTATAAAAAGGGATTTGGGGAAAATTTTTGATACTTCTGTTTTTATCAGCAGTGACCATATGATCAAGTAATCTCATTCTAAGACTTACATTAACCTTTTCATAAAAAAATAGTGCAGTAACAAAGAAAGCTCTTGATTTCTTAGCTGTTTTACTGGCCATTTAACAGCTTAGCACCAACCTGAGGTTGCATACTCAACAATGATGTTCTCTAATAATTCTGTTGCTAATGAGTGAAAATAATAATACAGAACCTTTTTGTAATTTTCCCAGCATATAGAAATTAAATTTATGCCATAGTTGGACCAAATATCTGACGCAGATAGATTACATTATAAATTCTTCTGTTTGGCATTTTCTGTTTCTTTGAGCATATATATGTGTACAATACCTTGCTCGCTTGGATCTTCATTCTACCTGTGTGGGTTTCTGTCCTTCCACAAAATACACTCAGTGACATTTAGGATGGGATTCAGCTCTGCTAACATTATACTGTACATGTCGAGCTCTGAGACTGCTAGATGTCCAAGATGAAATGGGAGAAACTGTAGTAATTCATGTAACCATTTAAAGTACCTACTTTAAGACAAGACAGTATGTCTAGAAGTACCTGTCTTTTGAGATGCCTAGTTTTGAGCAGACTAATCTTACACTGAATGTCTGACATTTTCAGCAACAGAAAAGGTATTTTATGAAACAACTACATACTTTATATTTTGGGAGATCTTTTTTTACATTCAACTTGTGAGGAGGAACAGTTTCTTGGCTATGTGCTTTGAGTTTTACCTGTCTGTGCTCAACTAGGTATTTCTTTAGACGTGCTATTGCATCTTCAAGTGTCACATAGATCATGCATAAGTCACCAGCTTCTGGGTTATTTTTCTTCAAGCTAGTATTCCAGTCACTGGATGTAGCTGTCACTGTGTAGTGCCTGTGAATAGTAATATCTTATTAGTGTTTGATCATCTCTGTGCAAAGTTCTGTATTGTAATTTTGATCGTATAGAATGCATATTCTCCCCCCCCCCTCCCCC
>NW_009260770.1:2631950-2632831 GCF_000687185.1 Egretta garzetta
AAAGATTTTGCGCTGTTCAAGTATAATAGCTGTGTCCCAAGTCAGGACACTGCTTATACTTTCATGAGAGTAAAATCCTCCAGTGCTGGTTCCTTCTAGGTTTTGTTTACAGAATACTCTATAGAGCTTTCAGTTTTATCTGCTCCTGCATTTTGCTTGGCATCTGTGCTTTTTTGTCCTAGGTGCATAAGAAATTATTTTATTTTGCCTCAAAATACTTCAGACTGATCTAGGTACGTTCTATAGTCTGGCAAATTTTAGTCACGTTTCTTAAATCTGAATTATCATCTCTTTAAGCATTTATTTCTTAGCAATGCTTTTCTGATCTCCCTTGCAATCTTGTCTTGCATGACAGATCCTGTAGCTCCTCCAAAGCTGTGTGTCATACTCTGCAGTCTCAGATCTGTTATAATAATCTCAGAAGTATCTCCTTGCTGGATGCTCATACAAAATTGACGTGGCTTAGAAGTTTCACTCTTTCTATGTAATCTTCCTGGTACGTTTTGGCACATTAATGTAACTGCCTTTTCTTTTTCACTTAGCAGTATATTAGTAAACAAATATGGCTGTGCAATATTAAAAAACCCCACTTTTGTTCATTGTTTTGAATGCAGAGGTGCTCTGCTTGCTCTGCAAATGAATCAGATTGTTTTGGGAACATTTTACATTTCTTGGGTACTTATCCAGAGAGTTCTAGCTGCAGCAGTAGCCTTAGCTGTATTTCACTCTTTGCATTGTCTTGATTCTTGGTTTCTATAATAATTTATTCCTTTCATTTTACCACTGACTTCTCACTCATGTAGTATTCTCTGATGCCAACTAATGAGAAATCTCACAACTTACTTCTAAGACTATAGAGCCTTTAATATCCTACCAGGCAG
>NW_009260770.1:2632928-2633534 GCF_000687185.1 Egretta garzetta
TGTTTTTAAACCTGGGAGGTCCCCGCCCCCCCAGCCAGTAGCTTTTAGGAGTGGTACAATGTCTTTCTAGGGATAAACTGTGAAAAAAAAAAAAACATTTTAAAATTTCTGTAAAAGATGTAATAGACATTGGGAATATAATTAGGGAATATTCAGATTTTGATACATAACTAGGCTCCAGCTCAGCTGCTTTGTTCCAATGGGTCCTGGTACTCTCCTGCCTAGGCAGTTTTTAGGTGCCTAGATGTGTTTGGAAATCTGACCCATTCTCACCAGATTCTCACCTGTAGAAAGAGCTGAATGGATGAAAACTGAAACATCATAGGAGAGATAGATAGGAGAGCCTGTGCTGCCATAGGGCAATTTGTCTGGTCTAATTTGTGATTTTAATGGTAGTTTCTAATTCTGCCAAATCATCTGCAAATTCATGAAGCTACAGAATGGCATCACAACTGGAGACAGATAGGTCAGAACTTCTTCACAGTCCTTTACATAGCAAGACTTACTTTCATTCCATTGCCAGGAGTTGAAGCTGGGAGAAGGAAAGGAAGAACAAGTATAACAGTAATGGGAAAAAATAGACACTGACAGTAGAAATTAAGAGGA
>NW_009260770.1:2633554-2640479 GCF_000687185.1 Egretta garzetta
ACAAAGCAACAAAACATCCTTTTGCAAACAATTTTTATGTAGATATTTTAACAATCTTGCATAGTTTTGCAAGGAACATCACCATTTTCTGGTGACTGCCATTGGCTTTTCATGCTGTGAAATTCAGACTGATTACTCAAAAATAGCAGTACAATACCTCAGAAACAAGCATAGGGTTTGAATATATGGAGTACAAAAGCTTCATGAGCCATCGAGTGCTTGGATGATACAGCCTCCTGAAGGGCCTGCCAGGGCTGAGGAGACGACTGATAAACACTGACAATTGCCTGGGTAAGGGCCTCCACTGTGTTTCTTGCATCAGGTCCCTTTTCAGCCATTGTTCACAAAAGCGCTGCAGATAATGTTCTGTCCTCACACTGGAACTTCATAAATATTTAAAGGAAATTTTAAACGTCATTGTATGAGGTTACTCTTTGTTAGTGACAAGAAACTTTCCACTGGTATTTAATCAATTTTCAGATTCCCAGATTTCTGGTACTACATGAAACTCGTTTTGCAGCAGTTGTTCTAAGTATTGCATTGCTGAAGTCACTGTGAGTTGCCGTTTCTTGTACAAGAGTTAAGTTTGGACTTCCTGTCATCCTATATTTTTAACCTTTTTAATTTTCTCTTTGTTATTTTAATGTATATTATCAGATTACCTAAGAAATAATGCATATTCCAATACCAGTCCCAGAATTACATGGTCTAATTTTGAAGCCATAAAATTTACTGTCTCAGTGATTCCATTAGGCCCAGCTGCCATTAAGGAGTGAAGACTCACCATGCCAAAATTTGTTTAAATGAACATAAGTGCTAGTGATAATAAATAACTTGTCCTGAAAGTCACTCTGTTCATCAGCCATATTCCCTTCTTGCCACAACAAAATGGAGTAGATCAGAGCACTTGATCTTTAATAATGCTGAGCAAGATGGAGTTACCATTACAGTGTTCAATAAGATGGAAAATATGTTCCGTATTTTGTTACTGTTATCGCATTTTCTGATCTAGTATATTGCATACCTTTATTAGTTCACGTGGCATTTTTAGCTCACATAGTCTTATCATTGGAGGTATGCAAATGATGGTCTATTGATGATCTCACATTTTAGAAGGCCCTTTATTGCTATCAGAACCAACTAGGAAATAGTTTATATAGTAAACTTCAAATGTAGCAGAGGAAGGAAAGGTTAAAACATAAGAATAGTTACCAATCACATATATCCACTAATAATTTGCTTCTTAATTAGCTGTTAATGTCAAGGTACTTTTCTGGTTATGCTTTTAACTTGTGGGATTTCCTCCCTTCCCAGGATGGTTGCTGACTTCTGCATGATATATGAAAGGCAGCTGTGAGTCTTTGGCTGTGCTGTGTCTTCTCAACTAAGTATATTTCTTAGACTAAGAAAACCTCCCATGCTAGTCAAAGACCTGTGGTACTCTAGGAATAGTAGATACCATGCAATTTAGTAACCTTTCAGGATGTCAGAATCACTACTTCTACCTTGACTGTACATTGTATTTTAAAGAATTGGAAAATACCCAGCTACATGCCTTTAACACATTTTTATCTATCTTTTATGTTCCTGTTGTGCAACTCAACTCATGGAGTTTACATTTGCACATGCAGTTCTTAACTTCCGCTTCATCAGATGCCTAAAAGCACCCAAACTTAAGGCTTCATAGCGATTAAAAGCATTAATTAGTATAGCTCCTATGAAACCAGGGGGTTTTGGACAAGATGTAAGACTCTCAAAATGAGCTGAACTGTTCCAAGGGCACAGTCAGCAGAACATGATTTTTAGACTTTACGTGCATATTCAAAGCTAAAGCAAAGGAAATTGTGTACTAAAAATAGCTCCATGGCTAATACTGCAGCTGTATGAGTTCTGTGCTGTCTGACAAACCTGATGTACTACTTCAAGAAATTCCCCATTACATGGAGCTTTTGTAGGCAGGAATAGGAAAGAAAGAAATATGTTCACTGAAGTGGGAATTAATATAGGCTATCTTTTCTTGTTAGTTTTATTAGATGTTATATGTATTATTGAAAAAACCTCTAGGGGTCACCTGAAGTGGAATTTTCTGTTCCTTAATATCCTGCTGCAGGGTCCCTGGGCTCTGGTAGGAAAAGGCTTGTTCCAGAAGGGACACATTTGTTAGAATTTCATATTTTATTGTCCTGAAGGAGCTGGATTGGGACAGTACTATTTAATATCTTCATCAATGACATGGACAGTGGGATTGAATGCACCCTCAGCAAGTTTGCAGATGACACCAAGCTGATTGGTGGAGTTGATTCACTTGAGGGATGGGATGCCATCCAGAGGGACCTTGAAAGGCTTGAGGAGTGGGCCTATGTGAACCTCATGAAGTTCAACAAGGCCAAGTGCAAGGTCCTGCACCTGGGTCGGGGCAACCCCTGGTATCAGTACAGACTTGGGGGACGAGTGGATTGAGAGCAACCCTGTGGAGAAGGACTTGGGGGTACTGGTGGATGAAAAGCTGGACATGAGCCAGCAACGTGCACTTGCAGTCCAGAAAGCCAATCGTATCCTGGGCTGCATGAAAAGAAGTGTGGCCATCAGGTGGAGGGAGGTGATTCTGCCCCTCTGTTCCGCTCTCTTGGGAGACCCCACCTGGAGTACTGCGTCCAGCTGTGGGGTCCCCTGCACAAGAAAGACATGGACCTGTTAGAATGGGTCCAGAGGAGGGCCACAATAATGATCAGAGGGGTGGAACACCTCTCCTATGAAGAAAGGCTGAGAGACTTGGTGTTGTTTAACTTAGAGAAGGCTCCAGGGAGACCTTATTGTGGCCTTTCAGTATTTAAAGGGAGCTTATAAGAAAGACAGAGAAAGACTTTTTACCAGAGCCTCTAGTGACAGGACAAAGGGCAATGATTTTAAACTGGAAGAGGGTAGGTTTAGATTGGACATAAGGAAGAAATGTTTTACGATGAGGGTGGTGAACAGGATGCCGAGAGAAGCTGTGGATGCCCCATCCCTGGAAGTGTTCAAAATCAGGTTGGATGGGGGCTTTGAGCAACCTAGTCTAGTGGACGATGTCCCTGACCATAGCAGGGGGGTTGGATTAGATGAGGCCCCTTCCAATCCAAACCATTCTCTGATTCTGTGATCAAGACAGGTGACCACCAGCTCCCACTCGAATTTTCTGTATAATTACAGTGAATTGATTAGAGGAAGCCTGAGGACAAATCCTGCATGAACACAAGAACAGGTAAGAGACAAAGATTGGAATGTCATTTTCTGTGAATGGCAATGCAAAACCCTGTCTGCTCTTATATTTCTTGTTTCCTTCACCTTCTCATCAGTGAGTGTTCCTGCCTGTGGGAGCAGGGTTGGCTATCCAAAGGAAAGCTTTTGGGCTTTTATGGAGAGGCAACATGTAGACAGGCGTGTTTGGAGAGTAGAAGCTAGGAACAATGAATGCTTCCCACCTTCCTTGTGTCCACAGCCAAGCTCTCTTTAGCTGTTTCCTTTCTGCATCACCTTTGTGGAGTGCTGACATGTTGTTGCTTCTGTACAAGAACAGAGCAGAGCTCTTAAAGGGCTTGAAGAGCTCAACCTTTTTCACCTGTTTTTTCAGTTTACTTTATCTTCTTGGGGATTCAGGAAACCCCCAGACCTCTCTGTTCCCAGCATCCTCATGCTCCTCTGCTAATGCATCCTCTCATCCCATCAGCTCAGCCAACAATAGCAAAGAAACAAGGAGCAGAGAAAGTGAGGAACAAGCTGAAACTCATGGCACAGTAACAGAAACCAGTGCCACACACAGGAAAGCTGCTTGTGAAGCTGGGCTGAGAAGGGTTTGTGTCAGGAAGAATTACTGGTAATGGGGAAGGGCAAAATAATTAGTTGTTATTTCTTTGTTAGATTTTTAGATCCATCCACAAATATTTAGGCATAGCTAGCAAAGAGAAATGAGGATGGAGGGAAATAGAAATGAAAGGTAATCTTTTTTTCCTTCTTCCTCCATTCCTTTAATGTATCTTACCTAAATCTGCTTGATATTTTTGAAAATTTTAATCCTTCCCTCACTTCTTCCCTACCCTGGTCATTCTCCTTTAATTTTGTGTGGTAGCTTATATGGCAGAGCAGTGTCTCTCAAACGTTTGAAAAGAAGATCTTTTCCTTGAGTCCTGCTGCCAGTGTCTTGAGTATGAGACCCCTGGACTTAAATCCACACTGCACGTGTTTCTTTTTTAAAACTTCTCTGCAATTAAAAAAAATGTTGATTTACAATTAGTAACTTTACTGTTAGCATGCAGCTTGAATTCCCATTCTCCATCTAAAAAAGTCAATTAAGCTGTCAGTTACCACTTCTCAGACAAAATGGCAGCAGTTCAATTTCTTCGGGTCTGGGGAATATGCAATAGCTGTAATTACTGGCTACAAGTGTTTACATCAGCCAAAGAACTATTAGCCTCCTTTAATTGCTGGTAGCAACTCAGTTTCCCCGTTGCAGACAATTAATACAGTCTGTTCTCACCCCACAGCAGTCTGTGACCCACTTTGAACTTTTTCATGGGCCCTCAGGGGCCATGTTTGTGAAACACAGAGATTGAAAGAAGTCAAAGCAATATTATGGAACAGAAAAGAAAATGCTCTACAGTGTGCTCATGCAAGGAAAGAGGCATCTCAAACTGCTGCAACACTTGCCTCATTTTGACTAACTAGATTAGGACAGTCCAAATAAGAGCTTCAAAATCTTCTGCCCAGTGTGGGTAGAGGACCCAGGACCATGTATCAGAGCTTCTTTTTCCTCTGGTCTCACACTAACACCACCAACGGTTGTATTTGTATGATATTCTGTGGTGAAATACATGGCGTCTTCTTTTTTTTCTTTTCTTGACTGTGTTGTCTGGACTGGGATGCTTTGCAAATTGTGATGTAATTCAATAATGAATGGGTAGACAGTGGTGACAGAATAATGGAAGTGAAAGTTCTGGTCTCATCAACATATATTTGGCTTGTGCAAATATGCTGCTGGATGGAGGGTGAAATCAAACTGGTTTTAACATTGGTTTTTTTCAGTCAGTTAGCTGCTGTCTGTCAATGTGCTGTCGTCTGTAACACCTCAGCATCAGCAACATGCTAAGCTCCACCTCTTGTCTCCCAAACCATGAAGTACTTTTGTTCAGACCAGATGGGTGACATTTTTATCTGGAATAGGGGACAAACTAAAATTTTCCATTTATGATCCATTTGTTCTAAGAAGGGATATTGTACTGTGATTATTTCTTGCTCTTTGATGCCATTTTGGGGGGCAGTGGAGGCAATGGGAATATACTGTGGGGTTTTTTAATGACAGTTTGTGAATAGCTTTTAATTCCCAGTCCCTTTTTGAATTAGCTTTAGTTTTCTGGGGCCTTTAAAAGTAATGGGTATAAATGTAAACCAACAATATCCATGTTCTTCTATATCTTATCCTCTCAGAGGCAGAAATCAATCTCTGCTCCTTAGTTCAAACCTTTGATAGTAATGCAACATAGACATAAAAGTGGCTTGATCTCTTATTGCTTTCCCATCTCTGTCTAGCTTTCCATCTGGAAAAATATTTAATAAGCAATTTTCAAAACAGTTGTTGAAAGTCTCCCTTGATTCCCTTCTACAGGTGAGAGAACTTAAAGATGACCTTGTCAGACTGAAATATCCTGGTGCTGCTATCAAAAAACCTCATCTGATGCAGCAAGGAGCCAAAGTCTTTTGGCTGCATGTAGGGAGAAGCTTTTGTTTTTCTTGTGAGTGTATAAGGGATTATTGGCCCAGGCTTGAGAACCTGGCAGGGAGAATTTCTATATTCTGGATAAATGTCAAAATATAAGCAAATCCCCATACAACATACTGTAGATTCCTGGTTACTGTTGCTGGCTGCTACTGAAGCTCATTTTATTTCACTATGACCTAGAAATGATTCCAGCAATAATCTAATACCTCCTCCCCCACCACACATATCCACCCTGGAACTGAAAGCAAATGGTCTGCTTTCTATGACAGTAAATAGAGACCATTTCCCATAGGCTTGAACTATTATATACTCTTTTATGTAATGGTCTATGATACATGAATCAGATCCTGAGTGGGAGAAATCTCCAAGGTAAAAGAATTTCAGAATGGGCATTTATATTCAGTTGTGAAATTCCTGCTTAATGTTTATGTGTCAGAGTTGCTGTATTGTGATTTAGTTGCAGGAATACACTCAAAATTCTGAGGAAAAACTCACGATATAGCTAGAGCTGTCATGGATGGATCTTTTGTAAACTTTCCCGTCCCTCTTGCTGAAGTAGAAGGAAGTAACCAGACTTTGCTCTTCCAGGGCAGGCCCTTCCTCATCCTGAAATTAAAACTTCCATAATTAAAGTTTTCTTAAAGCTTGTGAATTATAATGAATTATAAGATTCTCTTTTGCTGCTTTGAAATAAAAAAACCTGTGTATGTGGTGAACAAAAAAGCCTTCCTTTAATTCCAAAGTTTATATTCAATTTTATGGACCCTTGCTTTTTCCAAAAAAACAACCAAGACTTATCAGAGCAATGAAAACTCTTCTAAGACACATAGAGGATGGGCAACGGTGGGAAGGAAGGCAGAATTGGGGCAACAGCAACGCACTGGTGAGGTTCCTGGGAGTCACTCAGCCTGCAGATAAGGCACCAGGAGACTGTTCTCAATATTAATTTAAAGGCTCTAAGGCCAAGTTGTTGAGCACTGTGGAAGATTTCAGTAGCAACAGTGAGGTGGAATTTGGTATAGTTCTTTATTGTGTGGAACTGGAAAGATCAGCTAAGTTTTTAGAAGTTTCCCTATATAAAAGCCTGCAAAGAAATTAAACATTTCTTAGGATGCTAAGAGGCTAGAACCATTTTCTCCAGCCCTGAACTGCTGGTAGGGGAAAGATAGACAC